>NW_010223923.1:153201-187630 GCF_000690775.1 Eurypyga helias
TGCACAGATAATGCCTGCTCTAGCTGCATGGATACTGATGCTTGTCTGGTCTCTGGTGACTTCTGAAAGTTGAAATGTAAAGGGCTTGCAAATTATTTAAAAGGATGCTATCCTCTCCCTGCACACTTCTCAGTAAATGACAAAATGGAGGAAATTCTGAGCTTTGCTAGATCTATTCTCAATCCCATGTTCTTTTTATATGGCATTCATTTACCGAAGTCCTATCCAGCACTATACAGAAACTTGGTAGCTTTGGAATATTGGTCCTGAAATACTCTCCCTTAAGCTCAAAGCTACCCTACTAATAAAACTCCAAATGATGTGAAGTGGCACATAACATGTCACACAAATGCACAATATGGTTTATTTCTGTGTGTTCCTTTTTTTTTTCATATCCTATCTTCCTTTGAGGCTGTATTTTCCTGAGAAAATAATTTTTACCATCTCTCGATACTATAGGAAGCACAAAGAAATTTTTCTTACTAGCTGTACATGGAGGTGATTACTTAAGCTCAGTAGGAAGTATGCTAGAAAATGTAGGCTGGATACATGTGTATGTGCTTATGCTGCTCTGCTTTCAGATTGACTCTCACACTCTCTGTCCTTGTCTCTCTGCCTTCCTCCCCTTCTCAGTGAGTGCTAGAATATGTGAGCAGAATCTCTAAATTCAAGTGAAAGTGCTATTACAAAGAATGCCTAGCAAGAAGACTCAAAGCACAACACTCGGTTCTAATGATGTTTTGATCTTTTGCTTTACATTATCTTTAAAGAAAAAATGGCAAATATCTGTTGGGCTAAAACCATGTTTGTTCCTTCAACAAATGTCTCATGGCTCAAGAGTCACTCTCCTGGATTTATTTGCTGAACCTACTTTCAGACCAACGTATGGTAAGTTGAACTGCAAAATAAGAGGCTGTGTGGTTTTGTCAGATAACCTGAAGGGGTCTGGAAGAAGGTCTTCTCTGTGAAAAGGTCTGGCACAAATGGCTGGATGCATCATGTGAGTGCTTTGTTTTCTGCCTCGGTTCAAACCATGCTGTGCAAGCTGCTTTCAGGAACAGGGAATGAAACTGGATGATTTGTCTGCTCCAGTATAGCAAACTGTGCTTCTACATGCAGGAATGTTATACCCATTTGTTTTTTCATTTCTCTCTGAAAACACACAGTGTGATGATGCTGACTTGCTTTAAACAGTTCCATTGCAAAGTGGCTTTGCATATGAAACATCAGTGAGGCCTATTTTCTTGCCTTTATTATTTCTCCATGCATTTTGTTTGACACTGTGGTCCTTGAACTTGGTTTAAAAAGCCTTCCATAAGACCCTGTGCTTTGCAGAAAAATTGTCCTTCTGATATGAGCTTCTTTTTGGTACACAGAATAGTATTGTCGCAGTGCAAATGCTGCCCTCATTTCTACCTGTGCCACCTTGTGACTTTCCCAGAGGTTGTGCAGGTGTCAGTGGTGTCAGAGTCTGAAGCCCATGAGGCTGCACAGCTGGTCCAAGAATCTGAACTTAGCAGTGCTGGCACTGCCGTTTTGCTCTGTTATGCTGTGTGGCTAATGCAAGCCTCTGACTGAATAGGATTCAGGTCCCTGAGCTGTTTGTGAGATGCTTTGGTACAGGATTGTGCTATAGTGACACATGAACCCAAGGATATAGATAACTCCCTCAGACTCATCTTGGATCCACAGCACTGTAATGATGAAAGGCAGCTGAAATCCTAATGTAAGCAAGACATGAGACTGAAAAATCTATGCAGAGATGATCAGTTCAGTAAGAAGGTGCCATCTTCAGTGTCACGTCTCAAGAGTAGAACTGCACATTAAATATCTCAAAAGCTACAGAAAAACAACACCTGGATATGTAACAAAGTGCCAGGTTTATTCTGGGATGACAGCATTATAGATACAAAATCTTCCTCAGTATGTATCTGTGAGGTTTTCTTTTAGCATTCTCCCATAGCTTTCCTGGTAATCTGAGCAAATCTGTAAGAAAGTCCTCATGTGGTTGTACTGGATTTTTTTCCTCCCAAATGCAGAAAGCTCTAATATTTTTCAGTTGGCTTTTAAAGATGTTTTTAATTTGATTCTTCTGCGAAAAAGAGGTTTTTACAGCCATGGGCAATGCAAAAATTTATGAAATATTTGTGATGAGTTTTCTTCTCTAGTATATTACTTTGAGATGGCCCTACCATGCCCTGGTATGGAGCTCAGTACCTGAGAGCTCATCCTGGTGTAAGGTGGCAGAGGACAGGGAATGTGTTAGCTAGGCATAATGACTAGGCAGCCAAGCAAGGCTGCTTTCGACAGTGATTGACAGGTAGAATCAAGTCTGGGCATTTCATTCTTCCAAAGTAGAAACAAAAAGAATTGAAGGCTTTCTTGGGGAAAAAAGGTTCTATCGTAGAGATCTCTCTCTCTCTCTGTCCTGTCCCCCCATCTCTTCTTTTTTCTCATCTCTCCTTGTTCATAGTCTCAGAACAGTGACCAGCAACAAATGAGTAGTTTCTGGATGTTTCCCTGGGCTGTGAAGTTGTCTTTACATTTTTTTCATTTTTCACCAAATTTACACTTTTCCCAAACATGCCTTACTTGAGTTTTTGTAGTTAACTAAGACGATTTTCTGTAAATGGAAATAAACTGCTTTCCAACTTGTATTGTAAAAAGCCGAGAGAGGAAAACCAGACCTGCTTATCCTTCCTCAAAGACAAGAAGCTATGTGCATTTGCTGCTTTCTCTTGTTTCTGCTCCAGAGCTCAGCCGTTCACTAGAGACAGAAGAAGTAGGAGAGATGGCTGTCAACAACTAATCAGTGCCTTAGATGTTTGATGTTGTAGCTCTGAGTATTTCCACTATTTCTCTGTTTCTAAAGATTTGAAAATTAATTTAAGGTATTGCAAAATACCTTAATTAATTGTAAGGTACTACACAAGCTTTCAAGTATATTGAGTTTTCAGGATTTTTGCAGGTTTCCAGAAGCAGGAACCTCAAATTAAACTTCTAAGTGATGAGTAAGGACCTTTCAGTGTGTTCAGCAGTTCACATGGAGAGTCAGCCGAAATCAGTGGGAACACCTAGGCTCTCAGGAGTTTGGTAAATGAGGGCCATTACTTAAGGTAGACTAGCAGTGTATTTAGGAGTGAGCCTGAGGGAAATATGTTTCCCTTCCTTTTAATGATCCCTGTTGATGTACAGAGAAATGCAACCCCAGTTCTAAAGAGAAGAGAGGCGTAAGTAGAGCAACCTTCCCAAAGTAATTTTACTTTTTTCTACTTTTTCAATTAAGGCTTTAAAAGAAATCACTAAGGTCACCTTGTAATCTGAAAAAAGATGGAGGATAGCATGTCTTTAATTATTCAACAATATGTAATAGCCGGATTCCCTTCATCTCCTGCACCACCTCTGGTAACAGTCTCTTTTGGGGTAAGGGCTTGTTTCTTCCTGTAGGTTCAGCCAGAAACCTATGCTGTACACTGCTCTTCGCAGAGTATGTAGGAACCTCCAAGAGGTACAAAATTCCTGTCACATACCTCTGAATGTTCGGATCAACCAATGTAGATTCTCAGATAATAAATGGGAGCTTGAGGCTGTGTAAAGCATTAAGGGCAGGTGGTTCCTGACTACTGCCTCTCCCTTTGGAAACTGTATCTTCTTTCCAGACAAGCGGAAAACAAGCCCAACAGCCTTGCTGCAAAGAGGCCAAAGGCAAGGCTCGGAATTGGTCTCGTTCAGGCAGTTCATCTGTACAGCTGTTGCCTATTTTGTGTGGTAGCAGATGAAGCACATCCTGTAACCTCTGTGTCCTCACGTCATGAAGCAAGGCATATAATTGGATCTCTGGATATTTTGGTGCTGTACGCCTGGGAAAGGAATTGGAAGGATACTGGAAATTGGATATGTTATACATCTGCTGCTGAGGTGAGCCCCCTTGGACACAGAATGCACCTTTGCATTTACTGAAGAGAATTTAAGCGTACAGGTGGTCCCATCTCCGTTCGCACAGTAACGTCCACCAGCTTAATTTAAAGCATTTACTTACATACTTCGCTAGGTTAGGACTATACGCCACTGAAGTAACAAGGTTTTTGAAAAGGCTGACGCTATTCTTCATGAAACTTTCTTGTTAATAGACATTTTAAGTGTCGTTAAAAAGTGTCAGAGTAGGAGAGCAGGTATCTGCAAACTTGGTGCTGGGGAGGAAATAAAACAGGAGCGGATCAATACATCCTAGGTTTGTTTCCCCTCACACCTGCTTTATCTAAGATTATCAAAGCCAACAGCAATGATACCTCTTCAGTTACTGTCACTAAGCAAAGACTAGCGGATATGTTCCAGCTGTTTGGCCTCAGATTTCACTATCTCTGCTGAAATACAGCAGTGTTCTAAACCCTGAGACAAGACAGAAGGGCTTCTCGGCTGTCTGAGACAAGTTGGCGCAAAATAAAATACTGTGGACCTCTTCACTGAGAAAACAGTAGCCAAAACCACAGAGTGGCTGCTACAAGATGGAGTGGGAAGGTAATGAAATGCAGCCGGAGGTAGCTGTAGCATAGCATATAAATTGACCTAAAACAGGGGGAAGGATTGAAGGACTTTCCCAGAGTGAATGATTTTGTAGATTATTGATTTGGGCAGCAGTTTATTTAAACATTAAAACTCTGAATGAAGCAAGTTACCCTGAAGAAAAATGTGTCAGGTATAGAACTTGTTACAGCTAACTGGTTAGCCTCTGAGGACTTTGTAAACTGTCCAGATATATTTATTATAGAAAATATTTTCTTGAGGAAAAAATAGACTGTTTCCCCCTCAAGAGTATACTTTGGTATTTTCTGATGCGAATGCTTGAATTTTGTGGTCTGTTATCATTACAGTTATGGTATGACTGTACTCAAGAATTTTTAAAAACATCTCTCTGTTTCCTGGAGAAGACAATAAAACATAACAACTCAAAGGAAAAAAAAATTACTGCAACAGTAAATAGTAACAGTTGTATCATTACCCAACCAGATATATTATTATACTTAGTGCTCTCTCCATGGAGTGCCCCACAGCGATATGGAAGTACTTGGAAGGACCTGGCATTCAGCAGTGGAAGGGGGCTTTAGGACAAGGAATGACTTATTCCTGCATTCCTCATGGCTTCTAGAAATCTGTGGATAATAAATCCCTCAGACTTCTAGGTTTACTGACAAACAAGACTGGTAAAGTAAAAGTCAGGTAGTTAGCAGTGGGAGAGGTTATGGAGAGTACTTACTCTGTACTTGGTAAGGACCAGATCTTCAGTTCTTTACAGAGCAAAAGGAAGGATGTAGGATAAACAAGAGAAGCAGGTTCTCTCTACCCTGTTGTCGTGTGAGGGGTAAGGCAGTCTTGTCCATAGGCTATGGATGGTTTCAGAGTCTCTGTGGCTGCTCTGCTGTTGTGAGGAGTGTTGATTTTAGCTGCTGTCTATGCAGTTGCTGTTCTGATACTGACAGACCAAGCTGGCTGCCATAAAATGCGGTACAGCTTGAAGTTGCCTATGTGTGTGTGTGTGTGTGCTCACAGGAGAGGGGAAGGTTTGGCTAGGCAATTTTGAGTATCAGAATCAAATTTGTGACACCCAAAATCTTGAAATATTTCTGTTATTTTCTTGGCTAGATGAGCTTTGTGGAAGCTAATGAGCTCATGTAATGAGCTAAAACTGCACTAAGGGGTCTGCCAGGTTTTGCACTTTAGGCTCAAATAATTCATCATGTCCATTTGTATGATTATCCTACAATCCTTGTCTTCTCCTCCTTTCTTTGTGTTCACCTTCACCTCCCAAGTTTTCATCTTAATGATGTTTTCCCTATTTGTCAAACACAAGCAGATTCACTTCCATTTGCTAGTGAACGGCATCATTACTGCCCCCTCAGAACCATCTCCTGGCAGTCTCACAACACCCTGCTTGCATGTCCCGTGGTGAGGGTGAGATTGCACCAGTACAGCTCAGCTCCGTACAGCTCCACTCCAAGGAGCTGTTCTTTCCTGAAATGTGATGGCTGTTTTCATGCAAAAGTTGGTTCTCAGGCTCCTGAAAGTGTTTTAAACGACGTCTTTTAAAACTGTCTCTCTCATAAGCTTTAGGCCAGTGCTTTCCTGATGCCTTTGGAGGATATTCAGGCAGCATTCAAAGCCAGGGCATCTGGTGTGGAATGTCATGCTGTGTGAAGTTAAAAAGTTAACATTTGTGTCTTGGAAATTAATGTGTAATGCTTCATTCATGGTAGAAGTCAAATATTCAGGTAGCTACTGCTGGTCATCCCTCCTTGGCACTGCTTACAGACAGGACTCTGTTGCACACATCTAGAACCTGACACCAGTTCAGTCAGTTTGGGAAACTGTTTTCAAGTAGCAGCCTTTCACAACAGTTGAGTCCTTGTTTGCATTATTTTCAAACATTTTGCATGTATGTTTTGTCTCCAGTTTTTCAGAGACCTACGGAATGAGTAATGGTCAGCAATTCACTGCACAGAGGGAATAGAAACCGCAAATGGGTTGTTAGCACTAGAACACCTGTAGTTTGTATGAGTTGAGTGGACAAAAAATGTGCAGATAGCATACACATTATAGAACTGCTTGATACTAAAGCTCATTATTTTAGAGCTAGAGCTAGTTTGTGTTAATTTACTCCTAGGAAATGCTCTTAATGGAGTATCTGCTGTCCAGCTTATGTGGTTTCTTTCCCCTAGTTAGCACCAGCACCTCCACCCCACTCCCAAATTGCACCATTTTGGATTTCAGAGGCTTACATTTCTTTGTTGTGTACTTGTGTAAGTGAGTTCTAGGTGCAGATGTGTGTTGCTGTTAGCATAGCAGTGCAAGAGTTCAGCTACATGGCTTGCTACCTTAAACCAGACTAAATATGTCCCTCATTGCTAAATAAACATAATACCGTGAATGTGGCATCAATAATTTCTGATTGTCCCCAAAGCAACTACTGTAAGGCCAAAAAAATTGGTGTTGAAGTTAATTCCAAAGAAAGAGACTTAAGTGGGAGGGTACTTTACTGTCCTCTCTGTGACCTGTTTTGAGGGCCATATTGGCATAATAAAGGTATTGCAGGGTTTGTGGTCCCTCACCAGTTTGAACAGCTTTGGCTGGTTGGTTTTGTAAGGTCGACTTGATTCTTTTTTCTCTTTTGTGTGGTGCTAGAAAGCATAAACTCTGGTACTAACCATGATCCCTCTACTTCATTATAACAGTCTGTTTAAATTTAAGCTTATTCTGATTTATCTCAGTAAATAATGCTTTTCTGAGAAGGCAAGGAGAAGGGAACACCAAAAAAGAACATGTAAATCACCTCTGTCATGTATTCCACCTTAAATTTCTGGTAGATATTCTACTGCAATTCCACATCCTCAGAGGTTTTGTTGTTTAAATATTTAAACAATAAAAATTACTAAAGCTCTACGAATGATGTCTCATGATATTCAGTGACCTGAAGATAAGCTGTATCAGCCCTCAAGAAGGCAAAGAAAAGACTTGCATGTAGAAGGTGAAGAAATATAGTCTTACTAAAGCTCTGCAAGTGAAATCACCCTTAAGATTCTCTTACGCTAGGATGTGTTATCTGACTGGCCAATTCTGGAAAATGCCTGTTGTCTTAACTAATAAAGATACATTTTTGACAGGACAAATATCATATAATTTAAGCAAGTTGTACACTAGCTAATAATTTAATCTTTCCAAGCAAAGCTAACTACGCTGTGCAAAAAAGACCTGTCATGGGAAAATGTCAACATAGCAGAACTAGAAATCAGCTGGAATACATTTTGAGGCAGACATCTCAAAACTCGCTTGTATGTCTAGCTGGCTGTATGTACAAAGCCTCAGCCCAGGAGAATATAGTCTGCTTGTACATTTTTGCACATTGCAGAAGTAATTGATGCTGTCCTCTTCATGTGAGAGGAATGTAGAACATGGTAAATTTTTAACCTAAAAGCAATTAACATTATACTCTTGGAGCTAGAGCTCTTCACATTTTCAGTTTAAGCAAAGAAAAGGAAAATTATATTAGAAAGCATCCTGCGTATTTTAGAAATGTACATTTCAGTGGCAGAGTTGATTCACTGGCAGTTTATGGGACACATTATGTGTAATGAATGATTTTAAGGATCTGCAGACAAAATCTGGCTCTGTTGTGGAGATTGAGACTGCTGGCTGATCCCTCCTGAACAGGGCCAGCCCGATGGCTGGGCACACCCCAGTGTACCTTTTTCAGGACTGTCTCCTTTATAGTCTTAGACCAAAGACTTAATATCTTACAGCAAAGCAGCCTACATTTATTCCTAGGATGTTACAGGACCCAGAGATTGTAAACATGCTCCAACAACATGATGTGAATGGGAAGAAATAGCAGGGACAGGTAGGCAGTGGCAGGGGATCCTCCATTTGGAATTTGTGTATGGTGCGAATCTTATGCCTCGTCTTACAGAGAAATAACAGAAATGCCGCAGCACACTCTGCCATCTCCGGGGAGGAGGATCAGTGCTTAAGCTGACTGAAAAATCTGTTGTCTCTGCTTTCCATGGTTTTACTGGTGGAATAGCACAGTACAGCCTCGGTAGAAGAGTCGTTCCCTAAACAGTGTTGGGCTGAGGGTTTTTTGGGGTTTATTTTTTATTTTTATTTTTAAAAACACAACACAACACTTTTACCTTGGCTTCAAAAGTGTTACAGCAATTAGATCCTACAGCAGTTAGGACCAGCAGCACTCATTTTGTTGGTGTTACAAGAAGGCTTACAGTGCATAGAAAACAGCCCAACCTGGTAGCACTTAACAGTCTATGCATTAAACCCTGCAGATCAGCTCCCAGAGGATATTTAATGCTTCTGCTGTTCTTTGGAAATCACTATTTCAACTGTCCTGTTTTGAAGTTTAAGGAAATGGATTTGCTCAGTCAAAACATTTTTCTGTTAAAAAATAATGGCAGATTGAGTCACGTAATATAATCTAAGTTTGTCACATTATATATTTAAAATTTAAATATTTTCAATTAACACCTTACTATAAATTTGAAAACATATTATTCACCTGGTCTGTTAAGCAGGAAGGTAAGATCTGACAGCCCTTGGTAAGGGGGAGGAGAAACCAACCGCCTATTTAAGAGGTTCTAGCATTCCTCTGCTTTAATACTCAGTGAATGTGAATCCTTGTGGCAAGACCTATATCAGAACCTAGTTTTGGCTGTGTTTCATACTGAGAGTCTTCTTGCACAGGCCGCCCAGTTCCCCTGCACCCCAGTTAACAGTTGCCCCAGCACCATTTGGCTAGGTGCAATTCAAATTCAGGCCCATATGTAATGAGAATCCCAGATGGCTTCGTGCAGCTAGGTTTATGCTTTTTTTTTTTTTTTGCCTTTTTTTGTGTGTGTGTCTCTTTAGTGAAGCTGAAATCTTCTTTCCAGTTACACCTGTTTTTTAACCCTTCCTTCATCAAAAAAGTAACCAGATGGTGATTTGCATTTCCCAGGGGAGCAAAAGCAGTGAATGCTAACACTGGTGCGACTTACTTCTCCCTGCGCACCCCTCCTCTGACCATGCAGTGCACACTTCTCGGAACCTAAACCAGATGCAGACAGGCGTTTCTCTAAGTTTTGTGGTTTACTATCCCAGGTTCCAACCAACTAGACTTTCTGAAGTAGAATAACCGGTGTTGTCACTGTTCATGTCTTCGTCCCACGTGAACCCGCGCTACTTTGCACAGTAAAACCCATCATATGTTTAATTCTAAAAAAAGGGTTTGCCTAAATGGATGGTGTGAATCTCTTTCAAAGAGGAAATGTATTAAATTTTTATGTGTGAAAGTGGAAAAAACCCCTGCCTTTATGTATTACCAATTTGTTACATCGAATACCATTTGTGTGGTCCATGCCCCATCTACAGCAGCATGCAGCTGTGCAAATGGACGTTATTTGGCTTTTGTCAGGTTGCATCAGTCAAAACAAATGTTGCCTTCTGTTCCTCGGCTGCTTTGCCCACGCCTGTGCCCTCCTGGTTCTTTGCTCAGTGGAATCCCTTTTTTGCTCTCATTCTGTCTGCTACAAATGGCTAGGAGTGGGAGTCAGCAGAAACAGTTTGATTTTCATCCCAACCGAGGATGGCAGCAGGCAGAGCATAGCAGCCAGGCTTTCCAGCCCTTCGCTGGGGCAGTATGGGGTTTTCAGTAAGCTGTGAAAGCTGAATTAATGTTAGGAAGGACTTGGGTTTAGGTTGTTTCTCTCCTGCAAACCTAAACGTATCTGGTCAGTAAAGAAACAACAGTGGGAGTTAAAGGCAGACTGGGCAGTAAGCAAACAGGATGCTTCTGGTCTTGGGAGAAGGGGACCTGTGCCTTTGGCCAGTAGCCAGCTGACTGTATTGTGCGGGTGGTGAAAAGACAGCTCTTCTCAGTAACCTTCCTGCCCTGCAGTTTCCCTGGTTTGGACACATTCCCACCCATCTCATGAAGCGCCCCAAGCTTTCTGTCTCTTAATTCCACAACATATATCAAGAAACCATGTCAGAACACAGGGGGTTTTTTGTGTTTTCTCTCAAGTTGTCATTGAAAGACACTTGGAAGCAATATGAGGAGTAATCCACTCAACATACACTTTTTTTTGGACTATATGTTATTAGCTGCTATCTAGTACTTCTGCTAATACATTTGAGCAGTGCAACTTCTTTTCCTACTCCTGGGGTAAATGCGAGAATGAGGCTGTTAACAAGGATTTGGTTGTGGCTGGCTGAGCGTCATGGAGACCTGCAGAGCATGGTGACTAAAACATCTGGACCTTTGTCTGTGTTACAACTGCTTTCAGCAGTTATGGTGAAGAAGCTGGAGAAATGAAAGGAAATTTTAAATGATCAGCAACCTCTGTATTTTGTGTAGTTCTGCTTACTTGGCATTATCCCAGTCTTGCACCTTTGCAAGCAAGTGTAACAAAATCAATAGATTTTAGAAAACCAGTGCTAGTGTGGCAGTGACGTTTTAAAGTCTACTCAAGCAATGAGTGGTTTCAGGCTTCCAGTTTTGGCTTTAACTATGGACCTGAGAGTATATCTTCAAGGAAATAGAGCTCTTTCTGGTGGGTTTGGTCCAGTTACACTGGGTAGCAGTGCAGCAATGGACAGTGTGATCTGAATGGGAGGATTACAGGAATTCTTTTAATGCCCTTTTCTGCTTTTTTTATTTTGCTTAGTTTAAGTTAGTTTAAGAACACTTTGCAATTTAACAAATGACTATTTTATATTGGAATTTTTTTTCCATTTTCTTTTTCAGTCTGTTTAATTTTTGCATAGACTCCTTTATTTTCCTCACTTGCATTTGAAACCCCCCAATGTCATGGATGGCTACCTAAGTAAAACACTCTTCCCCTTTGGGATCTCATAACCTCTTGATTCAAAATTTCATTCTTATGAGAAACCTTTTAAAAAATGGTTGTTAAAACATGACGGATAATCAAGTGAAGCGGTGAAATAGTCCCCTAAGAGAAACCACACTTCAATTTGTAAAATATTCCCTGCAGATGTCTTAGAAAATGTTCCCTCTCCTCCTGCAATTCCCACTAGCAGTATGACATGCTTTGCATTGTAGATATTTTTCCTAAGTGTCAGGCATAAGGACTCCGTAGAAAAACCATTCTTTCTCATTTGCATTCTGTGAAGTTTAACCTAAGGGATTTCTTCCAGAGGCATTCACAGACAGAGGCAAGGGTGGATACAGACCTGTCCTTCTGTGCTATGCTATGTTTAACGTCATGTGGAGTAGTTTTTTTCTAAGCAGCTACTTTAGATAAATTGGGTAAATATCTGGCAAGTAGATAGAAAGGTACTCACTCTGAAATTTTTAGCATGAATACGCAGTTTCGCCTCAACTGTGAAAGCAAGGGCATGCCTGGGCTGACCTTGCGGGCACTTGGCTTTAGGTTTGGATGCACCAGTGCACTGGAATACCTGACACTCTGGATATGTTTGCTGCAAATGGTTTGAGACCACCACATAGGGTACGGTGGCCTGAAATCTAACACTTCCCCAAATCAATTATTAATTTGAGCTTGATAAATTTCCAAACCTGAGATATTTAGCAAGTCAAAAGCAAAACATGCTCTGGCCACACCTGAGCCAGAAGCTTTGAACTTGGGTAATTCTGTGAAGATGCCTGTTTCATTAAGGAGGTGCTCTTTACCCAGTCTTGAATTTTGCTGAAGACCTAGTTTTGATGTTGGAGAGTCAAGCTAAATTTGGTTCTGGCTTGCCTTTATCAAATAAAAGACATATTCTGACAAACAGACGGCACAACAAACTGTTTGAAAGCTACCATAGTCTCTGTAGCTGCAAATGCTCAAATAAGGAATCCTAGGACTGACCTTGGCCCTAAAAGCTGCCAGAACAATGTCTTTGTTCTGGCCCTTCTCGTATCAAAATGGTATGAAGCAGTGAACTGAGAAGGCCCTGCTGGCTGGACTGAGTTCATTCTTTATTTTGGTATATAATTTGCTTTAACTGTGTTTGAAAATTTCCCTACCAGCTGTGGCATAATTACCTATTAGGGTGTAAATCAGATGTTTATAAGCCAGAGATGCTGCTTTTCCTCTCTCCTCTCCTCCAGTATGACCTGATCTCGGGAGATGTTTGGGTTGGTTCCCCCCCCCCCGCCCAAATGACTCGAGGGCCAATAGTCATGACTGCTGTCATGTGAAACACCATCTGTGATTCTGGCTTGGCTGTGCTATGTTCCAGAATGCACACTGCGTGAGCAATAGTTCAGATTGTGGTAATGTGTTGCTCCTTCATGGTGCTCTATGTACAAGACAGATTTCCTTAAAGACTTTTCTAAAAGCAATGTCCTGAATGATCAGAGCCAAAGCTATCAGCTTAACAAGATTTGAGGTAAATACTTTGCATACTTACTTAATTACAGATTATGAGCTAGTGAAAATCTCCATTGTGATGGTTTATTAGCAAGCAAATGATAACTGAGTGAATACGTAATTCCAACTGAATGAATATTGAAGATAGTTGGAAGATGGAGTGAATGACCTCAAAAAGCCACACTAGTTCTGACCAATCTCGTGAGGAAGACTTTCAAGACTACCTGAAGTTGTACAAAGTAGTGCCTTAAAATCTAAGGGTTGGATTTAACCCTTAAAATCTAAGGGTTGGACTCAACTGCAAATGTTGAATTCTTGTAGCGTCCACAGGCCAACATCTGCCATAAGCCTTGGTTAATGGTTTGGAGAATCCTGTTAGCCTCAGTACAAACTAACAATTATTTGTTTCATCTCCTGTGGAATAAAACAGAGAGACTAAAGATAAAACCATTCAGTTCTGATGAGAACAAGAGGCATCCTGCAGGAATAAATGAAAAGTACTTAAAACAAAAGTTACATAAAACCCCTTCTGAAACTCTGTAATCCTGATGTTTGAGAGCAGCATCCACTTTGTCCTCTTGGAGTTACAGACAGACAGAAAATAACCAGCACCAAAACAAACATTTGTCTCCCCAGAGCAGTTCCAGTAATGTAACTGAAAGATTTAAATTTTTTGGCTCAGTCACTGCTGAGCAAAACTTTATGCTATAGTAATGTCTCATGCCTCAGGACTGGTCGCATTTATTCCTCCTTCTCATTCCAGGAGGAAGTTTTTCATGGCAAATGTTTTGTGGAGTACTGTGTCTTTCATATCTGGGTTTGGCAAGTACCTTCTTTACTCTGGTGTCCTCCCTTCTTCCTTTCTTATTTCGCTGTAGAATGGGACCGTAGGGAGATGACGTTCTTTGCAGGCGACCCTAACCTGAGATCTAAGGACCATCTAAGTTGGGTAACTTAGAAACTGTGTGTCCTAGATGTAGGTATGTATATGCTAACGATATGTATGTGTTCATAAAAACAGAGAGAGACAGACTTAGCATATCTAAGTCCAGCTCATCTTGATGAACAAGATGCTGATTTTTATTTATAGCCTTGGATATATGTAGATGCATACATCTAATTCTAGCTCACCACAAACAAAATAGAAGTTTTTATTTATAGATATGTGTACAGCATGTTCATTTCTACGGAATCTCTGGATTGTTCCTCAACAAGACTGACAGCTGACAGCTCTGACCAGCTTGACAAGGTGCCTTTGGATAGATTTCCTAATATTTAAAACTAACAGCCAAACGCTCTACTTTTTTACATAGATGAAAATGTTAGATAATCAGGGTGTAAATAATTTACAAGAAAAAGAAAACTAGTACTGCCTTACTTTAGCTTTCTTCTTCAGACAGTAGCCTGCATTACAAACTCCATAGATTGGAACTTGCCTTACCAATTTCAAAAACTAATCAGATCTGAATACAAAAAAACCCAATCATCACCGAGTGAAAGAGTGAAAGATTATTTGAAGCACTAGTTGTTTTCAGTAGTTTGTTGTCTAACTTGGATTGGGATTTACAAAGAAAAATTGCATCTAGTTGTTCTTTCAGTGACTGTTGCCTGGGAGGATGCTGTTACAGGAAGGAGAGGATTAGTCCTGAAGGAAGATTTTTCAGTGTCACTTTTTTCGACCTGGTTATATTTGTACTGCTGTGGAAATTGCTGAGTAGGTTGAAAATACATTCTCCACTTCTCTTTCTCCGTTCCATGCTTCCCATCTCTTCGGGGAACCCTCAGTTTTTCACCTGACTGCAAACAGAGGTGCAGGCTATCCATTAGATGGGTCATACTTCTGAAGAAAACCAGTGGCCAAGCCGTTCTGGAGAATAGGTGCAATATCTCTTCATCTGGAGTGGGAACCCATCTTCTTTGGGCAGTTGGGATTTTTGTCAGATGGTAACAAAAGTTTTCGAGGGTTATGTTTGTACTAGCCATTGCAGTGGGGCTAGTAACGTTCCTGTTTGTATGGCAATTGCACCTGGGTGGCAGTGTGCAGCTGAGTTTCTTTGGTGCTATACAACTGCAGAGGAGGAAAATAATGGCCCTGCTCTGCAGAAGTTGCAAGCAAATGTAAGGCAAAACTCAACAGGTGGGAGCAGACAGTGTAACAAATAATTAATTCCATTTTTTCAGCTTCCTGAACTAGCAGGTTTGTAAACAGCTGGAGATCCCAATTTGATTTTGAGCTACACACATATAAAGATCAAAGCCATATTTCTGAAGTTTGATTTATGAATTAACAATATTCTCAAAATAGCAATAAGCTTTGGTTTTGGGCTTAGCTACACCAAGGATTTGTGCCAGTCCTTGCCCATATCTGTCCTTAAACCTAGGTTTTGGGTTTTTTTTCTGGAAGGCTGCTCCAATTTCATTTGTATCCATGTGGGGTAGCAAGTCAGCTCTGCCCACGAGTCAGCAAAACCTACTTCGCATTTTCCCTGCAGCTCCTGGCAAGGGTATTTCAGGCAAATGCCATTAGTCTGTTGCAAGTTATCGAAAGCAGTTCATGCAAGCAGCCATACCGAAAAATCAGTCGTATACGATGTCTAGGATTTGTCACTTCAGAGGCTTTAGGAAGCTCCTGACTCAAACCTCCGCTTCGTCTCCAAAGCACAACTGAATGAGTGAATGAGCACAAGGATTCACAGGTAAATCTGTTGCGTAAACACACGGATAGGGTTTTGTGAATGTGACAGCATGAAAAATGAACTTGCTGCATCTGAACTCCTCAGATATGGTATCGCGTTTAGTCAGCTGTTTTCTCCCCCATGTCTGTGTCTTGCAGACAAGAATTCCCCTCCCAGCTTCCAGCATGGGTCAGCTTGCCATCACGGTGGCATCACAAGGATCAAAAATACAAGTGTAGCTTGGGGAGAGGATCACTGCCAGCCAGTGCCAACACAACTCGCTTCAGAGCTTTTCTCTGTGCATTATTAAGGCCAGCAAACTAGATTGTAAATAAGAGGCCTAATTTCCAGCAGACCTTACCTGTGCCATTTGCTTGGAAGTAAGTGTAGTGGCAGATGAGACCTGGCAGATGTGACTGCAGCAGTTGAGGCCATCACTGCCGAACCATCACCGTTGCCTGTGCTCAGAGGTGCTGCTCCTGTTAGGCCAGGTGGCACAGTGAAACGTTTGCCTGTGTCCCAGTCACCCCTGCTCACACCTGACTTGTTAGCAAGATCCCGCCCTTTGGTTTACATGAAAATCAAAGGCTTCCCCGCCCTTAACCCAGATAGTTTCAGATACTCAGTTTCCACACACAGCTGTACTGGCAAAAATGAGAGGGTAGAGATCTATAGCACTAGAGAGGGAACAACCAGGCAGGCAGAAGTGAGGGGGAGAAAAGCTAAGGTGAATTTTGGCACACATCATTGCCATAAAAGGAAAAGTTTATGTAACTGTAAGATTTAGCCTGACAGGAGTAATCTTCTGGGGCTTCAGCTGCACTTGCAATAGGACGGTGAGCTAGGGTGGGGAAAGGGGAGAGGGACACAGCAGGGAAAACTATTGCCAGCTAAACCCACCACACACTGTTTCTTGAAGCCCTTCACACTTGTTGTGAATGTGCAACACCTTTCAGTTAACCAGCTTCATTTCTCTGCCAGTGAACACCAGGCATTTCGTTGGAAAATTGTAACACCCCCCCCGCCCCTGTTTTACCAGGACAGTGATCAGCTGTTTGAAAACAGAGGGTCAGACCTGGAAGCAGCACCTGAGAAAGGAAAATAAAAGAAAGCAGCTGGCAGTTGTGCAGTGAAGTGGGTGGGGGGCATTGGGACAATTGCTTCATTCATTTTTCACCCCTAACAGTTGTGTAAAGTGAACCTTCTTAGTGGAAGGGACCGCTACAGCGAGTTGTTCTGATAATGTCGTGCAGTTGCCGCATTGGTTTGTATTCACAGTCTTTCTACCTACTGAAAACCAGAAACAATAAGAAAAATATATACTAGTACTGTATGGCAGGACTAGTGTATATCTGCTGGCAAACAACTACAATGAGCCTAGCTTGAATCTTCAAGTACAACTATTAATTATATGCCATTGTGATAAACACTGATGAATTTCTTTGTGGTAGAAAATATGTGCACATTTCTTCTAGGCATTAAAGCCTTTTCTCTTTGGTGGTGGTAATTAAAAAACAAGGACAACATGACTGGCAGAACGAAGTGTTTTTTCTTTTTCTAAGGAGACATAATTTATAAATTAAAAGCACTGCGTCTCAGTCAAGAACAAGCTGAAGGGTGGTCTTCTGAACTCTGGCATGAATGTCATCAATGCAAATGAAAGATAAAAGATGAAAAGCATCATCTTTTCCAGTTAGAATGAGCATATTCAAATAGCAGAGATGAGTTTGTAACCCTTCCTCAGTCACAGAGACAACCGGTCAAGAAAATACTAGCTCCCTGAAACCAGTCTTCACGGGAATGTACTCCAGTCACTGACACTTCTGAAGATGAACAGGGGGAACCCCCATGTCAGGAGTGCTTGCGTTCATCTGGGAAGGCCTTGCCTCTATAAACAAAAACAAACAAAGGGTGGCGCATGAAGGCCCACATAACAAGTACTGATAAGTAAATAAGTTCTTATAAATACACTTGTAATTTAAAAATGAGTAACTGTCCAAAATAACATCTAAGGGGCGCTTTCCACCATCGCTGTGGATATAGGCAATACGTGTGCCGTACGTAGTATTTCCTACAATAAACACTTACCCAAAGTGGGGTGCCCTTTCACCATTGATATAAGTCTCTCTACACATCTTTTGCCACTAAAAGGAAGAGTTCAGCCCTCCTATCTTCCTCTTTCACCTCCCTTCCTTATCGCAGTATTTGTGAGAAGCTGATCTGAGTGAAATTTAATCCATTAAGAAAAAGGAAAGTTTTCAACCAGTTCAGGTCCTAAGTCGCACTACTGAGCATCCTTTTCAAGAACCAAGAAAATCCAGGTGAGCGGAAGGAGAGTATATCCACCTCTTTGAGAGGTAATCTGAACTTAGATCAATTTAAATAAATCATGAATCAGTCTATTTTAAACAGAGCTCAGTGTCTGAGAGCTGGATTCAGTTAGCTACTTTCCATGTTGTCAAGGTGCATACTCTAAACTGCTCAAGTTTAATGATCCTAAGAGTGTTGGCTTGCTTGGGGTTTCATTACTAAAGATTTTGTTGGTTTTTTTAGTTTGTGAATTTATTGGTCTGTGTTGCTTGGGACCCTAAATGTTAGTCTACAGCTTTGCATTTTGTTCCCAGTCCCCGCAAGAGGATGATGTAGCTTTGCAGTTCTCGTTGCTTATTAAGTGGATGGTTTAGGTGTTTCTGCTCTGGCCACGGAGGATGAAGCTGTAGAGTTAATTCTCTCCCGTTGCGTTTTTGTTCTCTTTTTGATGACACTATATTATTCTGCCTTCTGCATGTCAGGACTTAACAATCTCTTTATCTCCAAGTTAATTAAGAGCAGGTCTAGCTGACTTTTCTTCAATTAAAATCAAAGTAACCCCAATTGTCATGGTGGCAACTGAGCACCATGTGGCCGCTGGCCCACTCCTCCCTCATGGGATGGGGAGGAGAAAATACTAGGAAAGGCTGGTGGATTGAGACAAGGACTGGAAGGGATCACTCACCCGTTATGGTCATGGGCAAGACAGACTCAACTTAGGGAAAAACTCAATTTAATTAGTTACCAATCAAATCTGAGTAGAGTAATGGGAAATAAAACTGAAGTTAAAACCACCTTCCCCCATCTGTCCCATTTTCCCGGGCTCAGCTTTGGTCCCAATTTCTCTACCTCCTCCCCCTAAGTGGCTGACCTTGATGTCTGCCTTGTCTCCCTCTGCTGCAGGTTCCCCGGAAGTCTTTTTTCCCCCTCCTAAATACTTTATCACAGAGGTGCTACCACAGGTGCTGATGGGCTCGGCCATGGACGGGGGTGGGTATGACCTGGAGCCAGGGATGCTTCTAGCAGCTTCCCACAGGGACCATTCCTGTAGCTACCCCACACACAAACCCAATACACCAATATTCTGTTTTCAAAACTATGTCCCTAAACTTTAAAAGCCCCAGTGAAAAATGCTGGGTTTTCTAAGACCTTCCTCCTCCACACTTTTTTGTTCTATCTGTGCCTTGTTTCAAGGGTTTTTTTGCTAGGGTCAAAACTGGGGGAAAAAGGATACAGAGAGGTGGGAAATAAAACATCTTTTTCAACTCTGCTGCATAAGTGCCTGTCTTTCAATCAGTGCAGGTTAGAACTAACTGCAAATGCATTCCTGTGGCCCCAGTATGCCTGCACTGTGTGAGCACCTCTGCCCTCTTCTTGATATTTTTAGCCCTGCTTTTCTTTGCTATATCTCTGCTCTTGCTCTGCATTAGAGGACAAGGTACCTTCCTGTGTGGTTCACCTGTTTTCACTGCCCTTTCCTGACCCCTGGCATTTTTTCCTAGAGGCAGTAGTATGAATTTTACTGGTATTCACGCTCCAGGCACGACATTGCCATAAGCCTCTGATGACACTGGGTATCAGAGGAACTGCTGAGAGCTCTGCTAGCACTTTTGAGAGGCCTGATTATGCAGTAGGTGTCTTGCTTTGTGTCCCTGTGCTGTGTTGCTAAGGGGGAGCTGAGCGGGAGATGAGTTAATCTCAGCTCTTGGGCCATTAGAACAGCCAGAGCCTGGATGGCAGCATGTATTGCCTGGGGCCATCCTCCCACTTGGCATCTCCAGCCTGACTTGGCCTCTGCTAATCCCCTTTGGGTTGACTGCATGTTGCCCTAGTACAGAAGAAAAGAAGCATCGTCTGCCTTTGTCTGCCACTGCTATTAGAACCTTTTTGCTAATGGCAGCTAACAGTAGTGTTCATGTTGCGGTTATCCTGGTACAGGAAAACTGTGTGGGAGGTCATCTAAGAGCGGAGTACTGGGGAACTCAGTGGTGGGTGACAGATGAAAACCAGCAGCGAGCGGTTGTATTCTGACTTCTTCCATAGGGACCGTGACTGGCAAGAATCTGCCTGACTCCTCATTTTTATTCCCTGGAGGAGTGAGAAGAGGAGGCAGGGGGGCAACCAGAGCCCACTGCTTGCTTTTTTTTTTTCCCCACTCTTAAAGTATTGCTGATTTCTGAAACTTCCAGAGATTAAATGTAGAAGTACTGTCACAGGTCCTACATCTGTCAGAATTAAAATAAGAACAGGATGCTGATTATGAGAAAAGTTGTGGTTTTCACTAGTAAAATACTTCCCCAAAGTGATGACATTTTTGGTAGTTATTTAGGTGCTCAAGTGTACATAGATTTAGAGTACTGGGCTCTTTCTGATGTTGGGGTTGGGGTTTGGTTTTCTTTTTCTGCATTGTCCTGACCTGCTAACAATAGAAGTGAAGTATTTGGGGTTTTTGCTTATGATTTGACAATTGAAAAATGTTTTGAAAGGGAAGCTACTTACTGGGTTAATCAGCTTGCTGGGTCACTCCTCCTTTGACAGAATGGAGGAACTGACTTCTGTGAGTATGGAAGATGTCATGCTGGGTAAATTGAATATGAGAGACAAAGTGAAATCTGGCAGAGAATATTTAAACCTGTGACTTTGCTCTAGATATTTAGACTAGGTTTTGTTTGGTTTACAGATCTTAAAGATCAAGAAAATGATGTAAGACTGTGAGACACAAGAGGTGCTTGGCATGGTGCAATGTACGTGAATGGCCTGAGCAGTCTCAAGCTTTTGCGTCTGGCACAAGATAACTCTTCTGTCAGTAATGTTGGGTATGCCATGGGATTCTTCTGCAAACTTTAGAGGTAGCAAGTTGTGTTCATTTCTGCCATGGTCTGAAGTCTTTGCCTGAACAGTCTATGGGTAGCACAAACCCATCAGACCTGCCAGGAATTTCTCACAGAGTGGCAACTACGCTTTTTTCCAGGACAAGAGGCTACAAATGCTTCTGGTTGCAGTGTTGTGTTTGGGTATTTCATTTGCTTATTTTTAAATCTGACAGTGAATTCAAAATATGTACTTAGAGCAGGAAGTGTTCTCTCCAGGACTAAGTACACAGTTGCCAAGAAAATAAATAGGGAACATAAAATGTAAGGTTTCATGTGCCTTGTAGATTTCCATTACTACAGAGAGGCCCTAGAATCTTTTGGGTGGCTTTTTTCAGAAAAGAAAAGTTGAATTTTACTGTGAGGAAAAAGAAGGTGGCTCTTCCACAACAGCTGTATTATTTGGGCTTCTTATTTTAGTTGCTGTTGTGTGAGATGACTGTTTTTCTTAGGGTGCTTTAATGCAAAGCTTGAACTAGAAAAAGTGACCTTGTTATGAGAATACCTAGCAGACATTCAATATGTCAGCAGGACTAGCCTAATAAATTGAATGGCTTGAAAATTCAGTTTCAAGTGGTACTTTGATTTTTCTTTTTTATTACAGAATTTCTCTTTGCAGTAAATTGACATTTAAATAATATGGCTAATTCTACCAGCATAAATATTAGAAGGTAGCGGGGTTTATATATTATCCTCATTTAGCTTCTAGAGTAGCCATCTGGCACAATGCGAAAAAGAAAACAGAAAAAAAAGGAAACAATTGGACACTTGAAATTCACCGACAGGATTTAAACAGTCTCTTTCTTATTTCTCTTTTCTAGGTGTAACGCACATTGTAGGTCTTCTGTATCTGTGTCTGATAAACCGTCAATTGACTTCAATTTGACTAGTATTGAACTAATACTGAACTGTGGTTCATATTTTTCAGGGATGTGTGAGGAGGTGTATAAAGAGAAACAGGCAAGGATTAAGCTGGATTTGTCCCACTTAAAGAGCACATAGACAGTAGAAAACTGGGAAAATGCAGTGTAGTATCTGAACATGTTTAGAGTTTTGAGATCCTGGTATGAGACTTCTGTGCAGTTCAAGCAATGTTTGTTAACACCAATTCATTATCTATGGAGGAGGCCTTTCTCTGTCTGTTTTCCCCTAGTTAATGGCTTATTTTAAAAAACAAACACCATTCTGTAGTTGAAAGACCCAGCAGACTCCACCTGCCGTATTGGCACAACCCGCTGGAGCAGCAGCATATCAAACTAAGTAACGCTTTTATAGCTAGTGTTCAGCAAACTACTTTTCATAGCCAGCCCGTGACTTTGCGAGTGGGGCAGCAGACAAGGGGTTATGCGAACTTGCGTATGTTGGAGCACAAACATGTCATAGCCAATTTTAATCCTTAAGCCTGCTTTTGTTTTGAAGGTTCTTGTTTGCTGCAGGTATCTAAATTTAGCCATATTTTTGTCAGCTAGAACTTATGTTACAGAGAAGAATGCTAGCAAATCTCAGCAATGTCACACTTTATTAGTCATGCAAGCACTTAAAAGCAAGGTTAGAAACACAAAATTCCGGAGATTTGCGGTGGCAGTTGTTTAAAAATACCACACTGAGCTTTTTAGGATTTACCTTCTGAAAATGGACCAAGTTAGAGCATTAAATTTCATGAACAATGCAGCTTTCTTAAGTTTGGAAAAAGGAATATTTAAATCCTGAAGAAAAGCATCACTGGACATGTATGTTTCTCTTTGCAACATTCACGAGTCCATCACATTATCTTCCAGGTTCAGAGGCAGAAAGTAGTATTTGCTGACAACCTGCTTTTCTCTTTGGTGGTGGCTGCAGGCTGCTTGGTTCCTGCAGATAAGCTCGAGGGACTCACGGCATCCCCTTATAAACAATCTTTTTCCTTTGCTGCGGCAGTGTGGGCTGGCTGCCTCTCAATGTTGCCTTGCTGCAGTGGTAGGGGGTGAGAGGGCAGAAGTCCTGCCGTGCTGTGAGGCATAGAGTTCCACGCACGCACGCTCGGCACCTCTCTAACAGTGCTAAGCATGTGGCAGTGCTGTTGTTTGTGCTGTCCAGATCTGTTGTTCAAGTAGCAGGGTATAAAAATTTACCTTGTGTCTGTTGATGTGCATTTGCTGCAGTGTTCTGTGTAAAAGTGAGAAGCTCCTCACGCAATTATACACATTTTTCTTTCTTTTTGCACATAGCTATATGAAATTGGGAGGGGGAGTTAAAAACCAAAGGCTGTTCCAGTGTTTACACCCTGGACTTTTACCAATTTAATACCTTTTTTTCTGCTCGGGACCATTGGCTACTTGAAAACTTGGTAAGAGAATACCATTTCTTAATTATTTCTTAGTAAAAACATGCACAGAAAGGCCAGTTGCATACCCCCCAAAAAAAGAAATATTTTGACATAGCATAGAAATTACATCCTTTTTGTGATAGTGCCACTCTGTAAAAATACACATGAGCATCCTGCTGTTTGGTCCATTTACCAGACAGCCTTTGTGTCCGGTGATGTTTGGCTTGGGGGAAGAGCAAACACCAGCACCAAAGTGGCAGTCTGTTGGCATCAGGTTTCTGTGCCAGAACAGAACCTGGATGTTTCAGAACATCCCAACCCACCCTCTTTCACATACACAATGGCTTTCCAGCTATTTTATTAGGGGATACTATTCTGCAGAGGAAATGGTTGACCAGTTATCTATTCCATAACTAGTAGAGTTATCCAAGATCAGAAGGAATCAGCTTGGGGAGCTGGGGTAGCGAGCAGGAGGTTCAAAGCAATCCCTTGGCAGTCATCATGGAAAGGAAGGCCAAACAATAGAGAGCCTGGCTGGCCAAAGTGGAGAGCTGGCATGCCAACCCGAGGGCAGGCGGGGGGCCTAACATAGCTGTTTTAAGAAGGAATGAAGAAAGTGGCCAAGAGAAAAATTGTGTGTGGGAAGGTTATGTTGAGAACTTGCTAGCTGTTGTCCTCTTAAAGTTGCATTTAGCCAAAAACCTGACTGGAGAACTTCTGGGTAAATCCCCAATTTCTTATACCGCAGCGGTTCCAGCAATGTCTCAGTATGTCCCCAAGTGTCTTGACTTTGCTTCTCAGTTGGGAATTACAGCTAAGTAGCCTGTCCTCAGAGCACGTGACAGTCAAGTGGAGCTGTGGTTCTGCATCTGCTGGGAACTTCGACAGTTCTCAAATAAAAAATTCAAGGCATCGTTACTATCACTGTCTTCATGATACTGGTAGTTCCAAAGCTATGTTGAAACAGATTCACCGATTGTTCTAGAATGGAAGATATTAGAAATATTTCAGGCCCAAAGACTTGACATCTTCTGTCAGTAACAGTATTTGTTTGGGCATCTCATTGCGGGGGTCTTTCCTGCTTTCCTGCTTTTCTCTGGGCAGGGAAGATACTTTGTAGCTCTAATTTGTACAAATAGCTGTCTACCTCAGTGCAGTGCTTGGGCTATAAAATCGCGTCTCCTAATTGGAATAATCCATTTTGGAGTATTGTTGAATAGTGAGTGGGGAATTATGCACCTTTTTTCAGCAGAACTGTATATTCTCCGTGGTGATTTGTTTGTTTGTTTCATTTCACAAAGTATCTGACTCTGAGCTTATAAAATAACTACCAAAATTCTTGGTAATAGAGGGCACTCCACATTTTGAAAGATAAAAGGCTTCAGAAATAGGAGTCTCTGGACATCTGGCTACAGACTGTACACAGAGCATAAAATAAACTCTATACAGGGTCTAAACACAGAATGGTCACCTGGAAATAAAGGTCATTTTGAAGGTGGCATTGTTAAGCTGGATTTGTGCCACTCAGAAGTACCAAAAAATAAAATCAAAATTCCACTATTTCAACTTTTTTGCCCTCTTCTCAGCTATAGAGCTACAGCTGCTAGTTTTACAAGCTATTCTGCTTCCAGGAACAGCAAATGGAAACCATAAACATCAATGAATTGCACTTAATATGGTTCCCAGAACAGATTTCTGAAGGCAGCACGATGTGAAGTTGTGGGTAATTGAAGCCTCAAGGCATTCTTGTCCCTTGATCTTTACCTGGTTACAGAACCTCATCTTCTGATGCCAAATCCCATTAGGATACCCCAAAATGACAGATGGCTCTGCCTAACTGCCAGTCGGCACAGATGTGATCCTTGATTTTGGATAAACAGTAGGACCCTTTTTTGTATGTAGCAACCTAAATTTTCCTGGACAGAGTGTAACTGCTCTGTGACAATAATGCAGGTTGTTCTATATAAATTAAGTGCAATGTGTGTGTGTGTAGGTACATGCATGTCTATAAAATTTCTACAAAGCAGAATTACAGATCTGGGTGCTGGGAAAGCTGTGTTAACATAAGACAAGGTGTGAATTTTAAACCATTCACTTTTCTAGACTAACTCCTGCCATGGAGCATTCTAACCACTGAGTTCTTTTTTAGTTAAGCTGAAATGAGTGTGTTTGTGTGAGAGGTAACGGCATGACAGAAGTGTCTTAAACACACCAGCATAACAGGATACTTTCTTCTATAGACTAGCCCACAACCTAATTTAAATACATGTATATATTATTCAGATAGCTATTGACAAATGTTTTATTAAACATTGTAGGTATAAATGCATCCTCACAAAATGACTCAAGTAGACCATTTAGTCTTCTTATTATACAGTTGGTAAACAATAAATATTAATACAAAGCAATAATTTCCACAATATGTGGTGCCTTGCTGTTAAATGTATTCTTTGTGACTTATTATTGCTATTAGTGACTTCTTTAGCTGAGAGTAGCAAAACTGTGTACTCTAGAGGAATCACAGCACAAGGAGAAGGGCATCTTTGGCAAGCAAAAGGAGTTCTTAATGTGTGGGTACAGGAGTGCTTCCTGGTGTTTAGGCACTCCTAGTCCCCTTACTCATTTAGGTTTTGAATGGTTATTCTGGATCAGAGTCCTTATATGTAAGAGTGTTTTCTTGCTGAAGGCATAATTCACCACATCTACATACCTGCCTACAATTTCATGGTATGCATTCCCAAGATCCCTAGTGAAACCAGCGTTCTCAAGCTCTCAGTTCTGAGGCTGAGAGAAATCTGTTCAACTTTCAGCCTGTGGAGCCACCTTAACCCCTCCCTCCACCTTCTCTGGCTCCACCTGAACAATGGGAAATCAAAGAATTCAGACTTTGCTGCTTGCTCTAAAAATTTAGACACTGCGGTGCAAATTACTAGGAGCATTTCATGCCTGTATTCAGTTCCTCAGATGGCAGTCATTGCACCTCTGGTGTTGGTGGAAATCTACTTGAATATTATTTCAAAAAACCACTTAAACCCTTTCATTTTGCTCTCAGTGTGCTGAAGCTAGCACTGTGACTAACTCACAAACTGCCTACAACTACCTGAAAGGAGGCTGTGGAGAAGTGAGTGTTGGTCTCTTCTCCCTAATGACAGATGATCGGACGAGGGGGAATGGACTCAAGCTGCGCCAGGGGAGGTTTAGATTGGACGTAAGGAAGAAGTTCTTCACCGAAAGGGTTATCACACACTGGAACAGGCTGCCCAGGGAGGTGGTGGAGTCACCATCCCTGGATGTGTTTAAGAGACGGGTGGATGAGGTGCTGAAAGATATGGTTTAGTGGTGGACAGATACGGTTGGACTGGATGATCTCTAAGGTCTTTTCCAACCTAGTGATTCTATGATTCTATGCCTGTGTGACGTTCTGCCTGTGCTGCGCTGGGCAGTAGAATGTGTTCCAGAATGACAGCGGAAAGCTAAGGGCAGTGGCAAAAAGGCCATAGGCCTAGTCAGGATGGTGTGGAAGCTGATGAAAAATTTCAGTCTGGAAGAATTCTGTGAGCTGCTTGGTAACTCCTGGAGTCATTACTCAGCATGTTAGAGTGCCTGATTTTAAGGTTTCCACCAATACAGTGGACAATGATTAATTCATAAAAGGTTTGTAATTCCACTTTAATTTGCAACATTCATGTTGGCATTCAGGTATCATAGATGAACTTTTCCTTTACTAAGAAAATCGAGCGTGGACTTCCCTTAAATTTGAAAGGGAAGAAAGTAGGACAGCACTAGTAGCTGACAATGGCCAAAATTGTATTGGTCAGCTCTGCTGAGGAATTGTTGGGATGAATCCTGCTCCCATGTGAGGCAGAGAGAAAATTTGAACATAACAAATCTTGAATCTGGTCTCTGCAAAAATATAATAAAACAACTTATAATAAAAATTAGAAAGTCTAAAACTGTTAAAAATTCAGTACGTTGCTGATAGTGTTTCAGTTGTTGATTTAGTGAATTGTGGATATCCCCTTTCTGTCTTTACTACCCATCATGAATGTGCTGATTTCATGCACAGGGTGAATGAAATATCCTCTGGGGAGGATATGTGGACTAGATGCAAGCGTTGGACTCAAGGTTATACATTGCCTGGGCTGGGAGACACACACACATCCCAACTCCAGCACAAGATGCTTCTTGCATTAGAGTCTGGGCATCTACATTGTGTAGCTCTGTCCATAAATTCTGTCATGTTTTCTTCTTAAAACACTTCTCTGGGTGATCTTGACAGGTTGTTCTGTTAGAGCAGCTAAAAATATTTGTAGCTGGGAATGGAAGCTGTGCCTGTTGTCAGCGTGGTCTGAGTCACTCTTTTGTGGGGTGTTTGGGTGTCGGGCTCACATGCTGCGCATGTTGAGCTGCCCGCTGGGCCAGATTTCTCCAGCAACTGCAGAACAGAGGAGGCCAGAGCGAATGGGAGACAGGTTTTGGGGCGTGTTGGTGAACCAGATGGTTCCCGTGTCTGTGTTGCACGTGGGGGGATTTACCCCAGCTGATACACGTGAGCCTCCACAGCCTTTGGCAGTCTCTTGCAGAGAAGTGGCGCTTTTCCTGCGTAAAGGGGTTTCATCCCCCCTGTGCTGGCCTTGGCTTGCCCTGTGGACTCAGTGGGAACGAGGTTATGTCAGCTGCAGCAGAGGAAGGATATCCGAAGCTGAGTTATATGGAGGTACAGAGACATCACGATCAGGCTGAGGAAAACAGATCACAATGCCCATTGCATTCAACCACCTCCTTGCAATCTGAGCCAAGGAATTCTTTAATGGGTTTGTGATTGGTTTTACTGGGCTCAGCTGTCTTGGCTAGCTATAGGATCCGTGTCAATTAAGGTAACAGAGAGGGGAAGTGCTCACAATTTGACTGTGCTTGCATTGGCACTGTGCTTGCCTTGTATGGATCTGTCTGCTGTTTGGGGCTGGCAGCGGTGGGGCTGGAGGAGGGTGGCCTCTGGAAAAGACAGGTCCTGCAGGGCAAGTGCATCCCACCAGTCCCTGAAAGGGCAATGAGAGAGATGCCCGGTGGGGAGGGGACGTTAAGTCCAGCAGTTCTGTGACACAAAACATAGCAATTTGCTTTTACTCCAATAGAAGCATCTCCTTTGTAAGAATTCCCTTTCTCCTTTTCAGGTTATATCTTTACCATAAGAAATACCTACTTACTGGAATGGTTGTTATTTACACCTTTCGTAATTTTTTAGTAACTTTTTGCCTTGACATATTCAGCTAAATGAACAGGGGGAAACTTGCATTTGTTTACTTGTTCTTTTAGAGATAAAACACCTCTGTGCCTTAGCCTTTGAAATACTGTGAATGATGGTTTTTGAAAGTGAATTTAGAAAATATTCTGAATTAAATATTTATGTTTAAGCTTTTACAAGGCAATCTGAATAAGCCTTTTGGGTTTTTTCCACAGCAGACTTAATTGTGCTTAGCCATATGTGAGAGTTTGATTCCCTAGCTACAGAAGCCTTCTGTTGGGTTTTTTTTGTGGAAAGTTCAGGCCCTCCATAATCTCAGTGCTAAGGTGTTGAGCTAGGATAAAATTAAGATGTTTTGTGTACAAATTGTACTTCTAAAGTGTTATAGGGTAGATGAGTCCAGAGAGTGAAAGTCTATGTGGCTGTAAACCCTGATGGATCAGAATAGGACAAATGCACAGTATTGTCACCAATTACCCAGTGCAGCTTAGAAAGTACAGCAGGTTGTGTTATTGGCTATTCCAGACTTCTTGGTGTAGCAGAGAACTGCCTCTGTGCTGGGAGACTGAGTGGACGGGGAGGTGTTGTAGGTGCAGGAAACTGGGAAAAAGACCAGAAGACGGAATGCTGTACAGAGGGAGTGCTGAATGCCCGAGAGGAGCTGCACATCTGTACTGACAACAGGAAGAGAGAAATCTGGATGGCTTCCTTGTCTGTCCTCAGAGAATAGAAGCATATGTTGGTTTTCAGGAACCAGGGTATGAAATCAGAGGCTGAAACTATGAATTCTGCCGGGAGCCAGCAAGACTCCACTAGATGTCCTTCATGTCCACATAAATGACACTGTCAGATTTCACTGAAAGGGCTGGAAGGTCTGTCGAGGGAAGACACCTGGATGCAAGGATGTGCAACCACCACAGAATGCCTTTCTGCATGAAGTGAATCTATGCATGGTAGGGAGTGGCTTGCTCAACAATGTGACCTCTGTCCCTGGAGAAGTGCTTTTCTTGGTTAAAACTAATACTAAGATTGCTGAAAGCAAAAATAACAACTTTCAGGGGACGGTTATGTATTACATTCTTGTTTGTATGTTTTAGAAGGCTGCTGGTTTTTTGTACATACTTTAGTTTATAATATATTATTGTTTATATTGACAGTGTCCACTAGGAAACTGATGTGGGTGTTAGTTGTTGCACAGAGACAATCCGATGGAAAGCTGGTATTCACTGAGGTTGTGGTGAAATGAAGGAAGGAGTTCAAGTTCCCGGTTTGGATGAGGAAGATGCCATCTCTGTCGCTGAAGTAGATGTTTATTAGTATTATTAATACTTGTGTTATTAATACTTATTAATAATGTCTTGGGGACAGGAGAGGAGATTGCTGAGGAGAGGAGAGGAGATTGCAGAGGAATTGATTCTTGGGCAATGCCTGGCCAGTGAACTGCTAATTCTGTCAGATGTTTAGTTTCAAAAGGTTTGCCAGGTCTTTCAGTGATGCTGTGCCATTTTTAACTACTGTGTGATCTTTGCAGCATTATTGGATTGCTGTGCAACTTAGCTGTTCCTGTACAGTGTGTTACGTTACAAGATGGTATCAATAAGCACAACTTTCAAAAGCTGAATGTTCTTTTATGATCACTATTGACAAAATAAATGTCATTGTGCACATAGCACATCTGTGTCCTGCAGCAAGCTACTATCTGTAGAGAAGCTACATTAAGCCCTGAAGGAAACAGGACTGGGAGTGCCTGATATCATGCATTTGAGTAACTGCCTACTATGCCATGCTCAGTTAAATTGCTTTCTATCAAGTTTTCACAGAAAGTAGTAAATGAACAATGCAAACCTTCTTGATTCCTGGTGTTTATTGCTGAAGAAATATGGGCATATGCTTTTACAGTTTCTCACTTGGCTATTTTCTGTCTTTTTCAAATGGGGCAGGATGAAGAATTTTAGCAGTCTACATGCTTTAACAATGTGCATAGACAAATGCGTGCAAAGTGATAGGCTGTTTGAAGTGCAAGGGAAAATTAGTATTACTGATACCGTGGCAAAGGTGTGTGATGAATTATAGCTCATATGAAAGCGCTTTCTATACACTAGATTTTGAGTAGTTTTATACTTTGTGTCTGTTGGTATTTAAAAATGATTGATTAATCTGGCATTATCTGAGAAAACTGTGACTGCACTGTTCCTCTGTTACGATACAGGAACAATATCTCAACCTAATGGAATGTATGGCAAGTTGCAAAGCTACTGTGGCTCTATTCCACAGAATAAAGTTGAAAAATAAAGACATAAGCTTCTGGATGGTATAAAACATAGGCTTGGGGAAGAGAAGGGTCTCAGGGTAGAGACAGGTTGAAGAAGATTGGAGGATGGATATGGTAAAACAGGAATTCAAACAGATGTGGCAATTTGTTTTACAACATAACCATAAAATGCCACTTAAAATGCCTCATTTGTATTCTGTGTCAATGTAATAGATGTAAATCTTTCAGGGAGTTACTAAATATACATTTCTGTTGGCAAGTACAAAAAGCGTATGATCAATGGGAGAAACTTGTGGGGATTTTTTGTTGTTAGGACAGCATGACGAAACTTTCTGGGCCTGGGTGGCTCAAACAAGCCCTCCATTTTAGGCAAATCATTCTGCCTCCCTTTTTGACATTGCTTCACTTCACAGCATTTAAACATTTGTTTCCATCTTTAAGTCACAGTAACTGGCTAGTGACATATCTGCTTTTGACACTCATTTGCGTATTGCACAGAGGTCCCATCCAGCTCACATATGTATGTTGCCTCTAAATAAGGCCCTTCTGCTAACTGTTTTAAATTATCTGCATTGGGAAGAGTGTTGCTCTCTATGAATGTGGATATTGCTGCAAATGAAACCACTATTTGTCAGGATAAAGTGAAGCAAAGGCTAAGATAAATTTCAGTTAAAAAAGGACTCGTCTGAAAAGACACAACAGGTATCAACAGAGTTATCAAGGTTTCAGCTTTTATGAGTAATAACCCTGTAAAAACAGTGCATGACAATGTCAGTGAGTCTCACAGTGGCTTGCCAAGTCCACTGGTGGTTCATCTTGAAATTAAATTTCCAAATAAATTCCAGAAATTTCAATAAAAAGGGCTATTGGTGAGGATTATAGTATTTCCAATGAAATATTTTCAACCTCCACTTCTGTAGGGGAAGCTTTCTCAATCTATTCGTAGTGTGTTTCTCATTTAAGGATGAATTAGTTCTCTTTGCATGAAGGATTATATTATTTTCATTTTTGGTCCTCTTTTTCACTGAAACATTATATAAGAAGTGGGATAGTCTCAGAGTGGGTCACTGAAGTATATTACCTGTATTACCAATATATTAGGAACAAGAGCCGCCTTATGCTTGCTACTAGGTCCTGCCCTCTATAGTCAAGGCAAGAAACTGGTTTATTGAGTCCGTCATTTGATTCCAAATAAAAATCCTAACTAACTTCTGAATTGTAAGAGTCCCAAATCCTGCTTTTTCTAGGAGGTGGAAAGTCATCATTCCAGGAATAGTTTTATATTGCTGAAAAGATGTTGGCATCTGGAGAAGTATTGGCCCAAATTAAGTATTTCTAGGTTCTCCTTGAGTGTTCATCCTTACAATATTTAGCAATGCTGCCTTATCCAGAAATAAGCATGGTCCTCCTCATGTTTGGATGTACATTTCTCTCTGTTGTGCTAATCTGCAACATTCTTCTTTAACTAAACAGTCTTTACAACAGATTTAATACTTTATTGGTGATAGCACACAAAGGTTAATTTTGTCCTTTGAAGTTGTCTGCCTCGTGAGGAGGCTAAGGCTCCCTTAATTCACAGTCTGTATGAAGGCTGGGTTCAGTGGTCGTTTGCTTATAAGACCAGGATAGAGATAGTCTGTTTGTCTGTTTGTACCTGTGGTTGTCCTGGTCACTCATACTCGTTTGCTGCACTGCATCCATTGGCCTTTGAAGTCTCACTTAAAAAGACTAGCACTCTGAAGTCTAAACATTGACCTATTCTGAGAAGGTTCTGCTCCAGGGTGTATGAAGAAACAGCCAAAGCTCTCCTGCAACGCTCCTTGAGAGGGGGTGTTTACATCTTCTGTGATTTGGTCAGACTGCTCTGTGTTTAGACAGAGAGGTTGGGTTCAGAAGGTTGGGTGAAGTGCTGAGGGCTGTGACAGGTTTAGCGTCACACAGATCTGCACTGATGCAATCTAAATCCAAAGCTCGCCCTGGCTTTCAGTATGCAGTCTAGTCATGGGAGTGTCTGTGTTCATTGCTTCACATTCCGTTTGGTTTGGTAGCTACTAGATGGGACATGCCAGTATATTATGTAATAAATGGGTTTTAATGCCTTTATCTTAGAACTTTGCTACAATCTTAGTAGTCGAAATATCTTAGAGCACCACTACTATTAAGTGCATACAGCAGCTTTGTGCTAGTGTTTCTCTTCCCTATTTTCTCCTTATTTCCTCTTTTACCATAGTGTGTTCTGAAAGTCTAACATTCATCTTCCAGAGTACTTGGTTTAAAGTGCTGCTTTGAGGTACTCCATCTCTGAGAAGTGGCATATGTATTTGTTTTCTTTCTGTATCCGGGGGAGTGTGTATTTCTTGGATCTGTTTTCTGTATCCGGGGGAGTGTGTATGTGTAAACTGCTTTGCTTTGCAGTGGTTGCCCACAACAAGTACTGCTCAAGCACATATACTCCAGCTGCTCTCTATGACTAGTAGGCAATGAAATAATGAACTGGTCATTTGCCTAGAAGACCAGGGTGGAGGTAGTTACTCCAGCAGAGTTAAAACCCAGATGCGATGCATCTGTCTGTAGTCTTCTCTTACAAGGAGATCCTCTGCCTCTTGTTTTCTCATTCTCTAGTCATTCCTTCCACTGACTCAATAATCTCAGGTAGATAACTCTCTTGCTTTCACATCTTCTCCATTCTATATTGACTCCATTTTCCAAGAGACTGTTGTTTCCCCCTTTGCCCACAGGACATTGGGTCATTGTGGCAGTCTGTGGAATGTCTCACAGTGAACTCCCACATCACCTATTGCTCTCCTTTCACCTTGTTGAACTACACTTGTCAAGGATTTTTATGTGCCAGCCGATTCTCTGAATAGTTAAGTAATCTGTCAAGAATGGAGTTATCAGAAAATGGATACCGCAAAACCTAGAACATCAGTCAAAATACAGTCATCTTCTGAAAAAAACATTAAATGAAAACCCATAGAGCTCTCTCTTTACTCCCTCTCATGACATCTGAGTGTATTGATGTTAAAGGTCAAATAGCCTTTCTCCAATTATTTGTTTTAATTGCTTTTCATCTTTTCCCCACTAAAATTACACAACTAAAGGAGTTAATTCTTCAGTGATAATGGAAGGTGGAGTTGTGGCTGCAGGTTTAGGATTTGGTCTTCAGTGAGGTATCTGTCGGTGGCTGTGTCTGTGGTATCTGAGAAGATTTGCTCTGAAGAATTACAAAGTTCTATCCTAAGACCAACTTTCTTAGAATTGCAAACTGAGTATAGCATATCCTGTTTTACTTTTACATCTATTTTAGGCGCCTTGCTAAAAGTCTCCAGACAGAGTTCCAGTGTCTGGAGTGGGTGCAAGTCTGTTTGCAGTTTTAATAACAAAGGGGAGGAGAGAAAGAGCACAGAAACAAGAGATGGGTATTTGTGGTGACACAGCTAGACTCTGGAGCTACAAACCCTATTCCTGGGGTTTTCTGGATGGTGTCAGGCAGGTTGATGTTCCCTGTGTGAGCATTTAGTTTAGAGAATTTTTGGTAGATAGCCACTGTTCTTGCTACACATATATGCAACTTCAAGCACCATGGGCTGCTTTATTTGCAAAAATTATACATAGACCTTGGATTCTACATGTCAGGTGGGAACTAGGGGTTTATCCATCATTGTGGACAGTGATCAAATGGTCCAAGTTTTATGAACTGTACTTAGAAGTGCAAACAACCTGCGTTTTCTCTGTTTTCCAATTTTGCCTGCCAGTCTGAAGAGTTGTCTATCAAGATTTAGGACACTATAAGTAAAGGACTTGACTACAAAAATTTCAGAGAATGAGTCTCTGAAACTTCCAAAGCTTACACACACACACAACACCCCACCCCCTC
>NW_010223923.1:187661-225042 GCF_000690775.1 Eurypyga helias
CCCCCACCCCCAAAAAACTCCATACACACCTTCACTCCCAGTCTCTATGTATTTCATTTCTCATCCAGCATGCAATGCACAGTGTAGGTGACTGCATCCCAAACTAGCCTTCCAAGGATATTCTCACATTCCCACAGCGTCTTTGCTTAGAACTTCACTGTGATGATTTGGCCAGTGCCTGGCCAGTTGGAGATGTCCTCAGGATGATCAGGAAGTACCAAGTAACAGCACTTAGCCCTTCCTTCCTCACCTGACTGGCTGCCCACCTTTGCTTGGTCCTGATAAGGCACAATACCTATGCAGGCAGGGGTGTCAGGATTCATTCAGAATTTAGCAGACACTATTGCAGCCTAGCACAGTCAGTCGGGTCGTTATATTGCCAGCATATCTTTGCTCTGACAAGAATTGTGTGAGATTCAGGGTGGTCAGCAGAAACAATGAATGATGGTGTCTTTGCAGCCTCTTTCTGGCCTCACTACCATTAGAGGATTTGAGACCAAGAGTGTCAAGTACTGTGCTGGAAGTCTTCCCAGGCTTTAGCAGAAGAGGATCACAAAGGTACAAGTACCAAGGCACAAGGCACTTCCACTGCCAGTGGATGAGGAAATTCCAGCTGTTTGTCAAAGCTGCCTCTGTTCTTTATGGGATCAGTCACTCTTAGCAGCCCACATTGGTACCCACAGTAATAAATTTCAGATGGTATTTACACTAGTGTTAGTGCAGGGCCTGTTGGGGTCTTGAAAGAAAGGAAAGAGCTGGATAAGAAAGAAAAATCAGGTAGATTGGAGGTAATAAGTAGAGAGTATATTTCATTTTTGTCTTGCATGTAAATCTCTGGGAAGTAAATGCAGTAGCCTACTCTGTCCTTGTGTCTTGCAATGATGAGAATTAGCCCAAAGCAAATTTAGCAGAGAAGTCACATGTTGTTAGTATTTTCATATTTTTACTATAAAAAGCTTGGGCGAAATGAAGGAAGGAACAATGATGTATTCTGCTTTTCCTCTGGTTAGATATTCCTCAGCAAACTTAAAAATATTGACCAGGCAATTATAGAGCAGATACTGCTCCAAACAGATGCCTTATTATAGCATTCTAACAATTATTCTAATTCTTATTCAAGTGACATTTAAATATGCTTAATCCTGAATTTTTATGCATTATTTTGCATACCACAAAAAGATGCAAGCAAATGTACTGTAAACTGCAGATTTTATGTCTTTATCTTTTGGGCCATGTAGTAATTTGTTTTGCTTTCACCACAGAGCTTCATTGGTGTGGTTTATATCACTTTTTCACTAGCTTGTTTTCAAGCATATTCTTAATCTCAAGCTGCATTTGCTATAAAACAAAAAATGCTCTTGAGAAGCAGTACTAAAATGTGCTTCTTGGTGTTATATGTTTTCCATCTTCAAGAAACACACTGTTAATCTCAAGGAAATGTTAATCCTTGGGTGTACACAAACAGCAAATCTTTTTTTCTAATTTCATATTTAAAGATAATGGGCTGATTCACATTAGAAGCAGTGAAGCCTGAAAGTGAAATAGGTTTAAATTTACAGCTAAGGAATCTATTTTATGTTTTGTCTTGCTTTAAAAAAAAAGAATCATGGCTATTTACATGTAATTGTGCACAAAGAATAAGTCCTTTACGTAGTTATATATCTTTTTCTCTGATTATAGCTTTTCTTGTTTTCCTAAACTTAAACCAGAACGAAGGTTTAAAAAAATTACAATGGGAAGGCTAAATACAGAGAGACTGTATCAAAATGAAGCAAACTGTCAGGAATCTATGAATATAAATAGTTTTTAGCAAAAACATGCTATCAAGGGGTTCTCTCAACTACATTTGGCATTTTTGGAGCAAGAGTGTTGGTGCTTTATTAAAGAACGGCTCCTTGAAAAGGGAAAGTTTGTGGATCCTCAGCCTGGAGTAGCCTTGAAATGAATATAGGAATTCTGAAAGGTGTGCTCATGCTACTGTGGCAATATCCAAAAAACCATTATTATTTTTTTATGTTTTTGGAGCACACATCAACCAAAAAGCTGTAAATAATCTACAGGAATGCTGAACTGTCACAAAATTATTTATGATGAAAGCGAAGGTTATAAAATATTCATCTTTTTTTTTTATTCATGTAAGATGGTAAAATTAAACAAGGTGAGCAGCACACCTATTTTCTGTGTCTCCTACTTTCCCCCTTACTGCCTAATAATGATGGGGAAGCGGCAGACTGGGAGCATTCCAGTTATAGTTCTGAGCAGAATTTTATATTGTTACATGCCTCAGACTCTCTCAAATTTGTACTTAACCTGATAGCTTAGCCTACAAAGCATATGCTCTCCCTCAGCCACACAGGCTATTAAAGACAGAATTATGGCTCATCTTTATGAAGAAAGAGCAGTATTTTGAATCAGGAGCTCATTACTGTATGCACAGTCTTGTGCTGTTCTTGCTTTCCAGAACTTTGGTTAGAGTTAATAGGGGCTGGACGCGAACGTGAAATGCAGGATCAGACGCCAAGGTGGTAATGCAGATCTCTTCAACCACTGAAATATACTGGAACTGTGGGATACTTTGGTTTCAGATTAAATTCTTAGAAGTTTATTCATCAATTAGGCAGCAGCTGCTTTGGGAAGTTTTCTCTTTTGTTGCTGTTTCAAGCCTGACGACCTTAAATTGTAGCTTTAGCAATGTGCTTGCTGCTGTGTGTGTTGGCTGAGAGTCACCATGACACATTTGCTGGTTTTAGGGGCAGAAGTTCTCTGGCGCAGATGAGCTTACAGGCATCTAGACTGGCACTGGTACTTAACTCTGATCCTCAGAGGTGTAGAATTCACAGAAGGGCTCCTTACTGCACTGTGAATTACATTCATACTGGCCAAACTGTGGGCATTTGGGAAGCAAAGGAGGTTGATAAGACACCCAAGGCTGGAGGTTTGGATAAAGCCCACAGGTGAATCCTTAAGTTTCTCTCTTCAACTAACTCCCACATTGGAGAGAAAAAAAAGGCAAAAAAGACAAAAAAGAACGCTCCCTGTGCAGGTTCCTGTTTCTCTCTTACTCCTTTCCTGTGCCATCTTGTCCAGAGCCTTGTACGTGTTAAAGGAGACCAAATGGGAAGAGGAGGAGGAGGATGGAGAAGGGGTAGAAAGAGGAATAGCACCATCCAGTCCCTGTGATGTGGTATACTTGCCAGCAAATGGGATACCACCCACTTTCAGGATGAAGATAAGGCTGCTGCGAGCGTTTATTCAACTGCCAGTGCTGCATTCAGTTCTCTGGATGCCATTCCTGAAATCCTCTCCCAGACCCCAGCTGTAAACATAGTTACTAAATGCATATCTCATAAAAGCACTTCTAAATGCAAATGTCCTGGTTTTCTTTTGTGTACATAAAGCCATTTGGGCGTGCATCATATTCAATTTGTCTGTGATTGATAGACTGTCTTCCAGACCAGAGGAATAAAAAGAAAAGTGGAAGTCAAAGCCTCTGATTTTTATTTCAGCAGTAGCCAGGCACATACATCTGTGTGCAGAATTTGGCACTCAGCAAATCTAACTTTTGCCAAACCAACAAGAATAATTGGTGTAACAAGGCTCTTGTGAAATAAAAACACGCATGAACTAAGTATTTCACATCTCTATACTGGAAGTTATTTTTAGGGTTAATTTGGGTTACGCGGCTATATTGTTAGTGATTAATACAGGGTCTTTACTATGCAAATGGCGCTTGTAAGGAGCAGAAAGCAGCTGTTCTAGTTGGGCAGTCTTAATGGCCAATGGCCTGGCCGTAGTAGATGCACCGTAAACGTGTGATGATGTTTTCCCACACCGGACCCTGTAGAGCACACTCCCAAGCACAATCACTGTTGCAATAGCTTGCAGACGGCGAGGAGAGAGAAGTCTGAATAATAGACAGATGCTGGGTAGATACTGTGGGGCTTTTTTTTTTTTTTTACTGCCATGTTCGTATTGTATGTAGTCTGTCACCAAGGGATGCACTGTGGAAAATGTGATTGGAGCTGGTTATGCAGCATAGGGATGAAATTGCTTTATCTAAAATAGTTCTCGGAACTAACACAGGTGTTTAAAGATCTAGCTGGGCATTTCTAGGGTAGACCATATAATTACAACATTACTATTTTTGAAGCAGTGTTAACGAAGTTGTTACCAATCTTTGAAACGTGATTCTTGTATGTTGCAGGTTTTTTTCGTTTGCTTCCTGGTATTTGCATCCGTAGGGTGTCCTGGGATTGTACTTCCATTCTTTTCTCTGTGGGCAGAATGACTAGAATTTACACAGGAAAGAAAACAAAGATTCATATGAATCAAACATTTCAAATATTGTATGCCTTGTGATAAAATCAGGAGAACTGGATACACTTTTTGTGTTTGATTGAAATAGTATGCTGCTGCATTTAGGGTACTCATGAGAATTTTATGCTGACATCAGGAAGGCGTAGTATCAACAACTCCTCACTCCTTTTCAAACAAAGACTCATGAAAAGGGAAGGAGGAACAGAATTTAACCCTCTCACAAATATTAAAAAATTATTTCTGTAGGATAGGTAATTTATTACTTCCTGAAAGCGTAGGTGAAAAAGAAAAATTGGTTCCTTTCCACATAGAGCTTCTGTGAAATTCTTATAATTTTCTAGGGTGGGAGAAGTGAAATCCTGTTTTTCCCTCCACAAGATGAATGGGGACACTCGATACCCAGGCTTCCCACTCCACAAGACACGGCAGAGGTCTTTGAAACAGGGATTTGAGTAACGCATTTTTCTGTGTGATTCATGTGAAAACTGAAAGCTCTACAGTTCAAGCTGGTCCTGCTTTAAAGCAACATTTTTTGGCGAAGAGAGGGGATACCTTTGAGGAAAATGAAATTGGTTCCTAAAGACTGTTTCAACAGACTTATCAAAAATCTCTCAAAGTTGAGTTCTTTCCTGCCATGTACTCTGCTTTCACGGGCTTGCTTCCCCTTCAGCACTGATCTAGCTTGGAACCTCCTTCTAAAATGAAACCAGCGGCAAAATTGTTAAACAGAAAGAAAGAGAAGGAAAAATAGAAAAGAGGAAAGAAAAATGTCATCCTTGATTTAAAGAAGGCTACTCTTGTGAGCTTTACAACTCAGTTTTTTAATTTCAAATGGAGTAGTTACAATAAGCATCTGACCTCTTGGGTGCTTTTGTAACCTCAGCCTAATCACACTGAGCTTTGTATGACAGCGAGGGAAGATGCGTCACTGCACGTGTCGCCCACTCTTTGATGTCTTTACAGATACCTTTACAGAAGCATAACAAGCAGATTCCTAAAACTACTTAAAACCAATTTCTGAACAAAAATTAAAGACCGTCTCTGAAGATGAAAAGAAGAATGCCCAGCTACTCTGTCTGGGATAAAGCAGCAAAGGGTACATTATGCTGAAGGACCAGGTGCTTTTGAATAATGATATCAGCTCTGAGAACAGAACTAGAGTCTTGGTCTGGTCAGCCCCTAAAAGAGCAAATATTTCTTGCTCAACAGCGTCAGATGTGGTCCTTGTCTTATTATTCTTCTTTATAGTGCATAACCCATGTTATCGCTCCTCATCAATATCCCCGAGATAATAGCCATCCATGCCTTAAAGGCTTTATAGGTAAACTACAGCTATTTAATATTTTCTTTTATAGTCAACCAGTCTTTTCCTTTTCATTAAGGAGACCATAGTGATCTAGCAATACAGCCTAGCACTGCTTTGTCTGTTATACGATTGTTATGTTTCCATTTATATCACAGTCTCCTCTGTACTATTGAGATCCAGAAAGAGAAAAAAAACCCTACTGCAGAGTTAGATTTTCTGTTTGTAGAAATGCATTTGATAGCAGGGGGAGGGGGTGTTTTCATAAAGTTCAATTTTTTAATAAAACCCAATTTCCTTTTCACATCAGAGCCACACTATGACAAAGGAATTGCAGCAGGTGTCTTTCACGGAGAGAACATAATTGTGAAGCTTTGCTGGCGTCCTGCTTGCTCAGTCTCTCCTGCACTGGCAGCCGGGTGAGGGCCTGCCGTTAGAGGAATGGCTGTAGCCCAGCTGTGGCTAGAGGTGTCCACAGAAAGGAAGCAGCAGCAAACTGTGCAGGACTCTGGTCTTGGTGGTCTGTGTCCTTTGCTGCTTGTCTGTCACCGTGCGGTGTCCCCTGTCCTGAGCTAGGTGCTACTGAAGCACCATGTGAACTCTGAATTCCTGATACACTCTTGCAACCCAGCCCAGAGGGCAACAGTTTCCTCATTTCGTGGTTTTGGTCTAGCCATCCCTATCACCATGTGAGAGGTGATGGGGTCACACTTGCCATGCTCCAGTGTCATTGTGTTACAGGGCAAACCTCTGTACAACGGGGCCGACCACAGCCAAGCCTTTGCGTTTCTGAGCAGGAGGGCTGATTCAGACAGCCTCTGGTTTGCAATGGGACCCTCCACTTCCTCTTACCACCCTGGCCTCGGTTTTTGGGCTTGTAAGAGGGACAAAACAGTGAAACAAATGGTGGATTCTCCCTCTTCCTCTAACTTTGTTCCCAAAACGATCCCTTGTCGCATTCTGCTTAAGAGAGGGCACAGCCTGACACTGCAGTGAGATGGGCTGCTGTGATGCTGCCGACCTAGAGCATGTGACGGTCTGAGCAACTTTCATCTCCATAGCCAATGTGCAGTTTCGAGAAAAGGGCACCCTGCCATGGATATGGCACCTTTGTCACTAACACTTAAAACCTGTGTTGAAGCAGAGAAGGCAGAAAAGTTTAAATGGAAAGATTCTCAGTACAGTGTAATAGCCTGCTGGATATCTGCTTGATTTTACCTGTGTTCTGGATCTGAATAAGCAGCAATTTCAGTATTTCCATTTCTGAAATGCACTTCTTGTTCTAGTGAAAGGATCTGAGGTACTTGTTCCGGGGAGTTGATCTATATACAGATAGACCTCAGATAGGGTTGCCCTGGCTGGGTAGGGAACACTCATTCCTCCAGCCATGTTAGTACAGGTCTCAAATCTGCATTACTTAATTTCACAGCTTTATTTCTGGCTTGTAACATGAAATATTCAGACTACTGTGCCCGGTGCCATGTCTGTAGCTGTCCTTTCGAGATCTTGCTGATAAAGTCTACTAGCCCAGAAAGAATTACCGTCAGTGTTTTGAATTCACCTGAAGACAAGGTGTCCTGCTGAGCACTGTGTAATAGCAGATAGCAGTTTCTGTGTGCTTCCTTGATACTGTTTTCCCCTGTTTAGTAACCTTTGATTGTTGCCGTCAGCTGGACAAGACTTATAAAACCTGATTTCTAGATCCAACTGCCTGTGCATATCTCTTGTTATTGTCTGTATGCTTAGGTAATCACTCATGTTGACAGAGAATTTCCCTTGTTCTTCTAGGTCAGAGACCCTCTAGTCATTACATTAATTTGAACAGTTTAATAAGATTGATCAACAGCAAAAGCAGAAAACATCATTTGTTTTCTTTAAATAAACAGCTCAGCTTCCTGCAACTGCAATACCCTCTGCTTCTCTCTCACATATTATACCAGAAATTTATGTTGTCTGTGAGCTCTAACCTCCTGGATGTTTCATAATTCTTTGGATTGCATCCTTGGCAACAATTCTGACTTGCAACCTTGTCACTAGTTATGTTGCCCAAGTAGCTGAGACCAGATGCACCGTGTTGAGAAGTTGATGGAGCTGACACAGTTCTAACACCACTAGTACAGTAGATGCATTTTGATAAATCAGCAGAAAAACTCTCCTTTTTTTCAAAGGGACTATTCATTTAGTCCTCAATAATATGGAAGTTGATAGGTTGCAGCAAGGTCCTGATTTATGTGGGTTGTTTTTAACCCAGCATTACATCAGAAGTGTTACTGAATCAGATGGGATTCATATTGGATGTTTTCTCTGTTGTTCTTTTTTTTTTTTAAATCGTATCTTTGCATAAATGACGTTTCACAAAGCCAATTTGGTCTAAAGCCTTGCTTCAGGTTAACGCATTCACTTTTCCATGTCAAGCTGTCCCAGTTTCAAAAAGCTATGAACCCCTAAAAGCAATTTAGCACTATCGTACCAGTGACAGATGTAACTCTGGACAAATCCATGCTGAATTTGTTAATCTGTCAGCTGGACTTTTCAATGTACAGCCTGCTCATTTCTTACAGTTTCAAATGTACACAGCTGGTGCAGTTGTAGTTGTTCCTGGTTTATGCAGCAAGCTTTACCTTCACACTTATGCATCCATACCGTTAAACTTCTGAAAACATTTTCTGAATGAATCCTCCTGTGTTTCATTTGTGCCTGTTTTCCATGTGCAGCCGGTGTTTTCCTGCAATGTTTCAGCTTCTAGAAGACTCCTGGCCCTAGATCAGGGATCCATGGCTGAGCTGGGCTACAAAACCCAGCAGTGAAATGAGCACAGAGTCAACTGGAAAGGAATGGAAGGTGGTACCAAACCCAGCCGCTTCCTCTTGCCTCCAAACATCCACCAGCCCATTAGCACATACACGGAGCTGAGGGCAGAGGAACTTTGCCCAGTTTTCCAGCTGACTGAGCAGAAGCAAATCAGTCCTGCTGGCTATGTCCATAGCAAGTAGAGCATCATAACTGTAGCACAAACCTGCAGTAGCCTGTCCTGAAGGAGACCTTAGCAAAAGCATGAACAGTTAATGCTTCCTCTCCATTCATCTGATGGTGCCTCTGGTGGGGCTGCCAGTCTGGAGGATGTTTTGAGTGGCTTTTTTTTCATTCTCAACATCTGCCCAGCAGAAGCTGGATTGATCCATGCAACTCAGAAGCTGCTGAATTGCTCTCACATGGAAATAATTCTTTCTTCGTGGTGTGACCTGAATTTGAACTAGACACCTGAAGGCAGAAGGCTGTGTTTGGGTAATGTTTCCAGGCATATATTCAGGAAGTTCTCCAACCTTTTCAGTTTTAAATTAAAGCTTTTGTTTTGCGATATGTAAATTGAATTCAAGTAAGTTCAAAATAAGGTTCCCCGTACCTCCCCATCTACACACACATACAAATTTTTCATCCTTCAACTTACATCAGACCCTTTCCTTTGGCTAATTGTGGGTTTGTTGCACTCCCAGAAAATGACCTCTGATCTGGGCTGCACAAACTGAACATGGAGTGCTCAAATTAAAGATACAGAACTCAAGTTTAGAGATGTAGAATGCAGCAGGGAGGTTGCTGCCTCCCTTCACACCTGAGTGACACTTGTTTACTGTAGGCACGACTGTGTTCGTCGCAACATCTTTGAAGTTGATCTAGTGAAGTAAGAATTTACAGAAATGTGGTTTTGCAGCCAGGGCTGGAACTTGCAGGGAATTAGAGGTCTGATTAACTATTTTCTTTCCCATCCTCTGCATTCAGAAGATATGTTTATTAAAAATAATAAGCAAGAGGCATATTGGGCTGTTGAAGTAGAAGGGTAGTTTGGATTCCAACCATTGATTTAAATGCTTGCTACCTGCCAGAAATTTAAAGGGGAGCTAGCGGTTGTTTTTAGTGTAACACACAAGCTCCACAAAATAAATCCAATATTAATAGCTTGTCTCCTCCCGCCAATTACTTCAAAGCAATTGGATGTTTTGAGTCAAGTATTGAATTGTTATCAAAATGTCTCTATCTCTCAGCTCAGACTTTGACAGGTTCTATAGGGAGTTTATTTCTTTAGCCAGAAATATGGCATTGAGGATTCCACTCAGTAACTTCCCACTCAACTTATAGATTTTCTGTCAGAAAAAATAAAATCATGCTTGTATACAGCTACAATTAAAACATATGGCTCTGCTTTGGCATCTGTTCTTTTTTTCTATTTAAAGACTTGGAAGTGTATAATAAAAGGGGTAGTCCTATGACTACAGTTTTTGTTAAGGATTTTACACTGATACTACTATAACCTTTCTTTAAGAGCTATAAAAATAGTTCTTTACTCTTTGGTCTCTGGATCCTAGCTTATTCATGAGAGCTGTAACACCTGAATTAAAGCATTTTGATTAAACTAATAAAAGACTAGATCTGGAAAAGTTATGTTTGTTGTAGAAACAGAGCTTAATTAAGCTAAAGATCTGCAGAGCCAGAGATAGAATTGGAGACCTGTTTTGCCCCTCTGAGCTTTCTAAATTAGAGATAAGTAGTGTTACAGTAGTAAAGAAAAAAAAACCCAAACAACCCATCACACCATCCTGTCCTCAGTACCTACCTAGACTAAATTTGCAGCACAGAAAAGGTCTGGAATTTGCATGTAGCTCTTCCTTCTGAGCCACACACTTCACATCTCTGTAAAGTGTATCAGTTTTAAAATTAATTTGTTTTCCATTCTGATGCCATTTTTACTTTCCATGTCCCAGCTTCTGAGTTAGCAGAGTGTGTGTTACAGTGTACGGACACAAATATGGAAGCGATCTTGGTTGTTTGGCAGTACCTTCCCACTCACTGATCAAACACTAAGTGCCATATGATTACTTTGACAAATCACAGCAAAGAATAGAGTTTACGGTTGGATTATCAGGATCTACAGAGCAAAGCATGTGCTAGCATATTCATTGCATTCAAAGATGAAAACATTTGAGGAAATCATGATCTTCACGTCAATAATCTTTGAACCAAAGTAGGCTGAATTTAGTGAGTAAGTTACTCATGAATTATTTGTTCAGCTCTGAAAACAATGATGAATCTTTTAAAAGTTGCAGTGATTTTTTTGATGAAGAGAGCCTTGAGAGCATCTGCTTTGGATGTATCTGTATATTCACATTTGATTGGAGTCTTTTTTCACTAGCAGGCTAATGAGAGAAATAAAACTTCTACTGCCAAGAGACAAATCCTCCCATTGAAGCTGTGTCTTTGGCCTCTGACAGATAGGAACAACAATCTCCTTCAAGTCCCTGCATGTCTGTAGCAGTCTGGGTAGACTGCTGGCTGATGGTTACACCAGAAGCCAAGAAAGCAAATTCCATCAAACAAATATCTGGTGCATATAGCTTTTAATGACACATCAGAACAATAACAGCAATGGTGATAAACCCACCAACAGAGGCTGAGAGAAGCAAGCATTATGATTAACCTCTTCTGAGTTACCGTAGGGATCTGCTCTCTAGTTGTGCAATTCAGTGATCCAGGAGGCCTTTAAAGCAACTGCTTTGTGACTATTAAACACCACAAGAAGACAAGAGATCTCATGCTCTAGGGCCTGAAGTCATAGTTCATGGAAGAAATGCAAGACAGAATTCTGCACAGCTGACTACAGTGCCTGCAGAAATGCTTGCCTGAGACACTCGCCATCGCATACTGGGACCTAGAGAAATGGGTCAGGGACACAGCTCCTGTGGCTAAATTCCTACCTGCATCTTCCCCTGCTTCTCAGCAGTGTGTGGTACACGTTGTATCTCTGCGGATTGGTTAAGTCATAGAATCGTGTAACGGTTTGGAAGGGACCTTTAAAGATCATCTAGTCCAAACCCCAGTTTATTTTTTTAACCTGTTCCTTGCCTCCTTGAGTAATTCAGAAGATCTGTTCCTGCGTAAGTCATAATGCCAAGCTTTCCCATCAGCAGATTCTAAATACTGCAGTAGGAGTTTCAGTGTCTATTCCTTATTCCTCTGTGGGGAAGCTGAGGCAGTAAGACATAGCATGCCCCCACTGAAGTTAAGGAGACAAAGCACAAATTCACCCTCCATCTCCTGCTCTCCCCATCATACTAAATATGCCCTATGCTATTTATACCCAATGACCGCAGGCAGCTCTTTCTGAAGTTCTCTTTTACTCTACCTTTATAATGTTCTCTTTTTCTTTCTTGCAGCCTTGTTTCACGCACATGTTAAAATCCATTTGTATGTTACTCCAGTTGTTTATTACAGCTGATCCAAGGAAAGTTTACATTAAATGACATTATATATCTCTCTATCTCAATTTCACATTTGAAGATAGTAAGTAGCAGTGAGGTTTTTTTATGACAGCACAGTTTTGTCCCTCAGGTTCTTAAATCAGCGATGTCACTTCATGGCTTTTAATTTATGTATTTTGAGTGTTCCAACCTGACGTATTTTGAGCATAAAACATACAATGAGTGCTCGATCTAAAAATGTAGGTTCATTGCTGTGACTCAGAGAAACAGAATTACTATATCATAAATTCTTGGTAATCTGTCTTTCCTAGGGCAGCTACAGTTCTTACCATCTGCTCATATCGTCTTCTCCCTATTGGCCAACTTGAGTCGTCAGCCTCTTGAAACAGCAGAGATTTTCATTATATCAATGATTAGAGATTATGCGATGGGTGGAGACATGGGCAACAAACATCAAAAGACCTTCCTTTCCAAGTGCTTTTAGATTTTCAGCTGTTTGTTGTTCTTGCAAAACCTTCCTCACTTATTACCCTTATGGATACACTGACTTCCAGAAGCTTCCTCTCTTGCTACTCCTCAGGGAAAATCCTCTTTTTTTCTTTACTCTTTTTGAAAGCTATTTAAGATGCCACTTTCTGTCTTTTGCATACTACTTCCTTGGAGAGAAGTTAGAGGATTATTTAGCTGGATGTAGATTAAGATCTTAATCACTCCCACCACTTCTTTTGGCCTGGTAGACATACCTTTAACAGTTGTCTTCTTTTGAGAAATAATATTGCTTTAAAGCTAAAGATCTGAATTACTCTCACCGTGCTGAATGCATCAAGATTTTAAACACCTGAAAGGACAGTTAGTTTTATTAGCTTTGACCTGCCTTCAGAGTAAAGCAATTTCAAAGGTGGCCCTGGTGACTAGGAAGGAATTGGAGTTAGATGCTGGAAGTGGGTGGGAGTTGTAGGACAAAAGGTCATAATACAGCTAAAAGAAAAGGATGAAAAGGGAGGATCATGGTGGGAATTGCTCCATATTACTTTCCAGGGAAAAATTACGTCTATATGGAAGCTGTCTAATGAAAGTACCAGGGAAATTAGACACTTTAAGGCCCAGGAAAGACTCCCAGTTTGAGGCCTGGAGCAGAGGATACTCTTCACATACTAAAAGTGAGACCTTAGCTGGAAGGTGGAAGGAACACGAAAAGCCTAGGGAAGAGCTGGCAGCGTGTTTTGTTTAGCCTGCTTTTGTAGTTTAACCTTGCAAGGGCAGGACTTGGCTTTGGATAGAAGACTACAATCACAGGAGCTTGTGTGAATCAGCTGAAGGAAAAGTGGAGGAAGGTTAAAAGATGCAAGAAATGGTATCTGTTAACATCTTGTTTTAACAGATCAATTTTGGGGCTGTAGAGGTCTTGATAGAGTATTTGTTAAATGTTAAGTGTGAAAATTTATTAAAATCTCTCCATGCCCTGTTCCACTTTATCATGGTAACTGTGGCCCTGCCAGGTGCTTTCTATCATATACCACTCTTGGGTTTAGTCAGCGTTAAAATGAAAACTTCTGTGCGTGGTACCCCATGGAGCAGAGAACTGTTCTTAAGATTTTGTTGACATCTGAAGAACAGTGGGTTTAGTTATGTTTGAATAAACATAAAGCTGTTACTCACTCAAACGACTTTGTTCACAGTGGATGTAATAAATTTGGTTTGCCATTTTTATCTGTTTTAGAACCCAATTCAGATATTGAAATTAATTTATCACAATACTCCCACACCCCTCATTCTCTTTATGTGAGCATTCTAGTGAGCATGCTAGTTTTACTAGGGAAAATACTTGCAGAAAGAGAATTTTAGATTCCTGTGTAAGTACATGTGGGAACCAACTGTTGGATTTCCATGAAGAGTTGTGCCAGTAGTGCTAACCAGCTATTGTGTCATGAAAGCAAAACCTATGATTTACCTGAGAGCTGGAAATCAAAGTAAATATATTGATGAGGGAATTTCTGTTATTAACACTTCATAATTCATATCCTAACTTCTTATTCTCTAAAAATACTTTAAGGAATGAGGAAACTGATAAAAATAGCCAGCAGCTTGTGGTTATTCTGCCACAAGGGAACAATTCCATCACATTATTCTTAGTTCCAACTTCTTTGTTTAGACAGCTACCATGTAGACTTGAGACTTACCATGCAAAAAGAGTAAAATTACAGAAGGACATTTCTTTTGTCTTTTCTTTCTTTTCTGAAGAGGGAAACTATTCTCACTTGAATCAAATCCTCAAATTTGGCCTCCAGTTAGTATTATTTTCTCTCAGGGCTTTTCCTCTGCAAGCCTCTGTGTGGTGGATAAACCCAACCTGCCTGTCAGAGCACCTGCGACCCTCAGAGCACTGATGTGCTGTAGATTCACCACTTGTATTTGTCCACAGAAAGAATAGTTCCACACTGAGGAACCTGCACACTGAGGAACACAGAGGCAGGGAGGGCATTGTCCTCTAAGGGCCTTCAAGGTGAAAAAGGCATCTCTCTATTGAGCAGATAGAACAAGAGGCTCTGAGAAGCTTTATAGATTGTTTTCCTTATTCTTTACGAGAACACAGTAAAGACATTGTCCATATTAAATTAAGATATGGAGAAAACGTGTATATGCTGGTATTTTGTAATAGGAGGAGAAGAGCCTTTCAAGTAACTTTCAAGATGAAAGCAAATTTCTGGGGCATCCAAACCCAGCTATTAAATGGTATGAAATGTCACTTGGTTTGGTTCCATCAATGGAAAAATCAAATATCTAAGTACCTAGTTGTTGTACAACACCTCCAGCAGTAGATAAATCAGTTCAACATTGACTTCCATTAGTAAAACGTTATCATCATTTTACAGAGGGGAAACTGAGGTACGTAAGATCTCCTGGGTCCCCCTGCAGTTCCTCATGCAGTAGGTCATGCTGCCTGCCTTCTATAAACATGGATACTTTCAGAATGGAAGCCTCCTCTAATTAAATCTGTTCCTCCTCCCCTGCACACAGGAAAACCACAACTGCCAGTGGGGCTACAGGAATGGGAATTGTGAATTACTTGGTGCAGTGGATTTGCATAATTTGGGTTTTTCATTCCTTTTCAATATCTGCGTTCCATTATCTGAGCTGACTTGGGGTTGAATGCCTGAAGCTTTTCATGCACCCGAAAGCAACATAAAGGCCATAGTTGTGATCCTTAGGGAAATAAAAGCAACATACTCTCTGCTGAAGGATCACAAGTTTCTCTGCAAGCCGAGGAGGTGCTTGTGACTTGCCACAGAACAAAGAGGAGAGGAGTGGGATAAAAATCTGTTGAACTCAGGGTCATGATTCATTTGTACACTTCCCAGCCCCTGAAACAGCACAGAACCATCTGAACCAGAGCTCCTGCTGCAGAGCAGGGAAGGGCCGAGGGACTTTCAGTGTTGTAAACGAGGTTTCTGGCCCTCTGACTCTGCTTTCTTGGTGCTCCCAGGGAATTTTCAGGGCCTAGGTAAGTATTCCCTTGTATCAGACAGAGGGAGAAGCAGCAAACAATCTCTAAAGGAAAATACATGAGAAAAAATAATTACAAGCCTCACAAGAGCTTTGCCCATAGAATGGCATGAAGCTTACCAGGCTGACAGAGGAAGTCCTGGGTGAGAATTCAACATGGAACATTCTTGTATCTGGAGGGGGAATGTGGGGTAGAAATCAGAACCGTTCTTTTTAGCAAGAATATTCCAGGAAACCTACATATATAAGTTCTAAAATTGCTCAAATAAAGCCCCTGTTTTACTTTACAAAATGAGGAAAGCAAACCTTTAGCTAAGGCAACAATTAACTGGCACGATGTCGTGGTGGATCAGGCAGCCCGGAGGGTCGTGCTGCTCTGATGGAGAGGGTTGGTTCATGAGGAAATGGTGAGAAATATTTTGTGGGCATGCAGCACGGATGTGCCTTTGTAGGGAAGTGAAAAGATACAGGGAAGGTGGCTCCCTGAGGTGGGAATGTGCAGGGGGGACACTTCCTGGTGCCCTGAGTGGACACGGGCGTGGGGCTGCAATGCACAAGTGTGCAGACAAATGTAGAAAGGGCAGAAACGCTGCTGTTCCTCATGAGATGCCTCTGCACAGCACTGCAGTGCCTTTGTAGCTCCGCAAGTGCGCAGCCCAAACCCAGTTAACTGTGTCATGAGGTTCCAGGGCAAGAGAGAAGCTGCAGCACTATGCAGGAGACAGTCACCTGCAACCCCCTCACAGTGATGCTACACAGCAGGCACGGACTATGTCCCTGCTTTGTCACCTAGTTCAAGAAGAAGCAATACGCCTCTGCCCCATCCCATGTTGCCAAGACAGCTTCATCTGTGCAATTCTAGGGAACATAATGAACATATTTGCAGAAAGTTACAGAAATGAGGTAAATGTACAGAAGAACTAGATCATATATTGTGCTGGCCCAATTAATATTACTGAAGATTCAGGGATGTCTACCCATATGAAGTTACATCAGCATCATGCTCCTTTATGCATTTGTGAGTAGATAATGTATTTGTGCAGGTTAGTGATCAGGGACTAAATAATTTTCTAATATTCCTGCTAGCAAAAGAGGGTTATTTCAGTTGTGCCATGTTATTCTTCTGCTTGTCCCTGTGCCAAAGGAAAACTACTGTAACACCTTTGTTCACAACCTTCAGGAATTGATGTGCTACAAACAATGCTGAAAGGAACATAAGTGCTGCCTAAAACTGTCTCTCAGTGAAGTGTAAGAGCAATATACTCTTCAAAATGTTAAGACCTTGTTTAGAAGTTTGTTGCAAAATAACTACGGCAAGGAAAACTAGTTTTAGAGGGACTGCTTCCAAACTGAGCCAATGATCTTGTTTCTGTGGGAATGGTGATGTTACCTGCTGGAGTCAGCTGTGGATTATATTGTAAAAAAATTCTGTGAAAAGGGGTACTTGGTACTTTCTTACATTAGGAAATACAGTCATGCTCTGGATTTCCAGATACTGCCGTTCATAGTAGTCGTGTATTACCTGTAATTGAAAGACTGCTCTTTTTCTATTGGAGCAAAGCATAGTGACTCTCATTAAATGCTGTTGGGGATATGTGGGAATTAGAGTGGAGACTGTCATGAACACCTTTCTCTTCTGTGCAAACTTGAAAGACACAGAAGAAGTTAACATATTCCTAAATATATAATTTCATATCTGGACAAGATTTTACCTCAGTACATATGAATTTCAAACTACAGTGGTGGTGGCAGTGGGATTGTACTACTTTATACACAGTATTTTTCAAGTTTGTTACAATAACTTTATCTAATGGCAGTAAACTAAAGTAAAAATGTCCAACTTAACTTAGAATCCAAGGATTCTGTGACCAGTGTCGTGCAGTATAGTAATAAAATACAGGTCTCCATTTTCTTGATTTTTATTTTAGTTATGTAATTATGAAGAACAAATCCATTCAAATCAATTGATGCTTCATGTTCAGTAGTGAATTATTCTGGTATTGTATTGATTTGTTATTGCAGAACAACTCAAAGTGAATAGTTCCTATTTTATTCTACCAGGGGGTGGGGGTGTGGGGTGTGTGCCGGAACCACAAAGAGGATTTTTTACTCAAGAAAGATGATCAGTATTCAACTCCTTCCATTCTTGTTGGCTTAGTAATATTTCTCTGGATCAGTTCTTCTGGGAGGATGTGTGAGTGCAGGGTAGGAGGAGAGTGAGAGATCTGGAAATGCGGAAGCTTAGGCAAACATGGCAGTGAGAGCAGGCAAAGCACTAGGTCAGTGGCTGGCAGATGGCTTATGAGCTGAGGAGGCTGCTGGCAGATGGTATTGACAGTGTGGACAAGACAAAGATTTTGGCTACAGAAAGGGAGCTTTGGAAAGACACTAGAAGTCTATCTTTTCTGATAAGAACACTGTCCAATTTGGATGCACATCACATCTTGGTTTGTCTTGGTTTTTCTTTTTTACCAGAGAAAAGGTAGAGAGGCTTTGCTGCTGTAGGAAAGAAAAAGTGACTGAAACAGAGACTGTGAGGTCTGTTATTTGGTCTAGCTCCCAAATTCTGACCGCTCAATAACAACAAAAACCCCTTACTATGTGTAATTGGCATGTAATTATTTGTGATTACTAGTCTGATTCCTCTGCTTCTCTCACTGTTACTGAACTAATTATGCCTCTTATGCAACATTAGCAAATTAAATCATTCCAATTATCCACATTTATTTCCTTGTGCTTTCTCTACTGCCACAGTTCCTTCTCATCACCCTGTGTGACGGTGCCTGTCACGCTTTCGTTCACAACCTACTTTCTTCTTAGGCAATTAGTGGGTGCTCAGGCTGGGCCTGGCTGTGAGCTGGGTTTTGAGCCAAGCAAGTGCCTAAAAAGGCTGCCTTTGCACCTGCAACTCGGTGTGCCGTGGACAAGAGAGTAACGGTGACGGGTGATGTACAAAACTAGCTCTTACCCATGAATTCAGGTGGCTCAAAGGCAGAAAGCTTGTAACACTCAGAGAGATTTGGAGAAGAGGGAATCGCTTCAGACAAAGTAAGAACTGGCTTTAAAAGTTATTTTAGAAAGACTGAGTCTCAGTTACTACTCAGTTTGGTGTTTGTTCACTTTAGAATGTCAAAATCCAAAGGGAAATGAACCCTTAAGCAAGCTGAAAATACTGTAGGAAAGTGCATGGTCCGCTATGGAAACATTTTTCAACAGTACAGCTCTGAACTGGCTTGGCAGAAAGAAGAGGTAAGGATTTTTGAAATGGCACAGACCTTCTCCTTGGGTGTGGTAGGGTACTATCACAGCTGATGCTTTGCAGGATGGGAGGTGGCTCTTCATCAGGCACCAAACAGCTCTAATTACCCTAATGACCCTTACCTGGGGCCTCCCCACATTCTGCCCATGGTCCCAGGGGCCCTTTAAGCTCAGTCCAGGGTCTTTGCTCCTGGTTTGAGCACTGTTGATGACATGCTTCTTTTCAGGTCAGCTACGGTTTTACCCGTGCCCAGCTATTAGCCCTGCCAGTCTGGACTCCTTAAAGAGGAGCTGGCCCTGATCATGCTCTGATGATTGTGTGACAATGTGGCTTCAAGCCTAAAGCTGGGATTTGGGTCTCAACTTTGATGGAGCTTAGCTGAGCTTTTGAGAATGATGGCACAAAAATAGCTTTGAGTTCAGGTGGCTGGGTCCAGCCCCACACTTGCTCAGTGCCCAGAGTTTGCGCCCTTAGCACAGGGCTGGAGCTACACCCTCTTCTGAGGCTCACTGACCAGCAAGTGAACTTGTTTCTTCTGGTGGTGTGCTAACAGGCAAGCCGCTTTTCAAAAAGCCCAGGAATCATTCCTGCACCCTTCTGCTTTTCCTCCTGAGTCATTACTGGAGCTGTTAGGTACTGCTTCATGGGTTACAAAATATCAGCATTACTGTTTCATAGGATTTGGGCGGCATTGGTACTTAGAATATTCTACTTTTGCTACAGTATAATTGAATGTTGCGATGTAGTACAGAAACTGTAAAGCAGAGGTGTGTCTCTGCTCTGCTGTCTAAGGAATGGGTGTCAGCACCGAGCAAGACATTTCTGTTCACCTCTTCCGGCTGGCTGTGGGAATACCCACCTGCAGCTGCTGCCCATGGCATCTTCAGTGCATGTGACTGAATGCCACCGAGGGTTTGAGTACCACATCTGATATAAAAGATAATTATGGTGCCTCTGGTTGTAACTTCTGTCTTTCAGTTTTGTGTATTTAATATGCTAGATCACAAATAATGTCTGTTTACTTAAATACTTGGCAGTAAAACTGCTTTTTTCTGTGCAGTTGCAGATGACGTACAGTTGCCTGTTCAGGTTTGAGTTGTAAGGTGAACAGATGCATGGAATTTCTTCTTATATTTTATTTGCTGCTGTCACAACCTTTTCCATTGTTACTATAATATCTGTTTCTATGGATTTCCAGTAAAACAGTTTTAAACAGCAAAATATATACTTTTAGCATTTAACCGTATACTCTCCATTAGGAGGGCCTAAGCAGAAATTATAGTAAATACAAGACAGAATTGCAAAGTAACTTTTCAACAAGAATTCAGGGAGCACCAGGAGAAGCTGGTGTTCTTTGTTTAGGCCTTAAACTTGGTTCCAGTGTTGAAATTCTAAAGGCCATGAAAACTTAAGAAGGGAATACAGAGCAAGTGTTTGTGCAAGCTTGAGCATTAGAGTGGAGTGTATTTGCATGTCTCAGACTTGCCTGAATGTCTTATTTCCATGTGCTGAACTGAGAATAGGTGAAAAGGGCTGATAACTAGTCACAAAAAGGTTTTGTTTCCTTTCTTAATAGTCCCTCTAGTCCCTCCCTTTATAGGGGGGACTAGAAGCAGACTTTTAACTTCTTTGTCTTTAAGATGTATTTACTTGAGAAACAGTATTAATGTGTGTCAACAGGCTCTCATCTGGACTTCTTAGGACAGTGCTTGACAGAACATCCAGCACTGCTGTGCTGTTGTGGCAGGACTATGTTGCAGAAAAGCCCTCCATCCTACAAAGTTGTGTCTTCAGGAAGACCTGACCCTGTATTGCATTAGCACACACTGCAAGCATGCAGTGTTTGCCATCACCTCTGGCCTACCGCTGCAGTGCAGGGGTGCTTGGTTCTGTATTCCCAGTGCAACTAGTTTAGATGAGGGGCGACTCAAATCATGCTTGTGTGTATGGTGTGCCTATTGGTAACAGTAAAAAGCACTCTGTTTGTTTGTGCTGACAGGTGATATTTAGGATGGATGAACAATCTTGCAAGGATCTTTTCCAGAATTTGACATATGCAGATATATGAATCTGCAGGCTCATGGATAAGTGAGGAGTGTTCATCAGCCAGGTTGGTTAGCTCTGCAGCAAGACAAGGAACTTCCCATTTCCCTGGGCTTCCTCCACGGAGGATATAAATGATACAGAAGAAATTATTTTACATCTTTATTTCTAAACTCAGTGCTTTCCATCCTTTTGGAAGTGAGCAGCACCTGCAAGATTTAGGAATTAGAGTCCCAAGGGGCACTTAGAGGACTTCTGTTGAGTATTGTAGACTTTTAATTTGATCTTAGTGGGGACTGATTAAGATTTTTGTTAATTCTGGCAACTAGCATGTTTACACACAAGCTTTTAATTACTTAAATTCAAGCTGATGATTGAGTTTTACATGGCAATAGTGTGCACGGACAGGTGAATTTCAGGCAGTGCTTACTAACTGTACTGTAGAGATGACTGATGTATTCTTAATACCAGCAACTGGCCTCATATTGTACATGTCAGTGTTACAGTAGCTGTTAGCTCTACACTTTATTTTCTTACCTGTTTAACAAAACATTCTGGCAGTTATAAAATGTGCCCTGTCAGTGGTTCTGTGGTGATTCAGTACTCTGCTTTTGAAAAAGTAAAGTTTTGAAGTTCCATACTTGTTAAATTTGCTGGCAACTCCTTGACAAGATATTCTTGGTGTTAACTGCACTTCTCAGGTACTGCAGTTCTGGGAGCACGATTACAATGTTTAGTGTGATTCTGCCATCCATTATCACCAACACCACCTACTTCTGCAGAGCTGTAGCAGTGGGCGTGATGCTGTCTGGTTCATATTATTGGCCTACAATTCTGTACACAGAAAGAAAATAAACTTCAGATTTGCAATAATGTGGATATACATTTTAATTTAGTTTTAGTATGCATATCACTAACTCAGAAATGGGTTTTTGCAGTGGGAAACTACTTTCACTCAGAGAACTGCAACCCTATTTTCCCATGGCATGCACGGCTGCAGCTGAGTGGCAGCATTTGGTCAGCAGGTTCAGTGTGCTGAAACCATTTGATCTGGCCAGGGTAGCATAGAAGTTGGTGCTGTGTCTACGTGTTTGTGTTATAGCCAGCTTAATTGCTGTGACCCCAATAAATCATCTTCTCCAGTTCAAGGCAAGATGGACCAAATAAAATATATGAGTCTTTCAGAATGACATAAGGGGGTAAGAGCAGATGCTATCTGAGTGCAAGAGTAATCCGAATGGTATATGATAGAGAAAAACTGGTGGTAGATTATCTTGGGCATAAAGCAATCTTCAGCAGTTCAGTCATGTTACCACAGAATGTTACTGTACACACCAGGGATGATGGCAAATTCTCTGTAACTGATGCTAAATGATGCAAATATTTGCTGTATTTTGTACACAGTGATGAAAAGTTGTGACAGGGACCAAAGACTCCTTTTATGATAGCAGCCATCTGGTAAAATAGAAAGACATAATATTTGTGCAGGATGGCTTACAGCTTTAAGGTAGGCTAAAATGCTGCCAGACTGACTGTTGTTGCTTCTTTCTGGTCAAGCACAGTCCTGCACTGTTTTATCTACACACCAGAATGACTGATAACCAGCCTCAGGTCACATTTGATCTCACATTCACTAGCCAGTATTTATTTTCACTTAAACTGAGCAGACTTTGTTGGAGTCATGTGAGGTACTAGAGTGTCTGTATTCCAGGGTTTCATTTTGCTCAAGGATTAATACATAGATACTTGGTTTCTTCACCTCCTTATGACATTTGGTGCTTTGAAAAGGGATGAGGAAGAAGCTTCTGTGTCAGAGCTACTTTTTATTCCTGAATCCCTCACAGCTCATTCAGCTTTCATTGTTCTCCCTCTAGAATCCCTGGGTGAGCCTTTCAGCCCCCTGTGTCAGTTCACTATCACTCCTCAGCAGCATTTTACAGCCTCCCTCTTCCATAGGCAGCCCAGCTTCCTCTGGTGGCACAGGTCCTTTGGTTGGCCCAAAGGCAGGAGTTAGGAGGCCATGTGTATGCTCTTCCGGCTGGACTAAGATTCCCTTAATGAGGCCAGCTATTCTGTGACAGGTGCGTATGTAATAATAGTTATTGCAGAGAATTTAAATTACAAAACCACTTGAATTCCCTTACAGCTAACCTCAGAGGAGCGTGAGCTTAAATAACCTTGGCTAGATTTTGAGCTGCATAATGTATAAATAACCTGCATAGCAATACATAAACACATGAAACTTATATTTAAGTTCAAATAGCCTTATTTCTTGCACTGTGATTGAGGATCAGTAAAATGAACAGGATCTTCTAATTAGGCAATTAGTTCCTCTGGGGGAAGGGACTGTTTCTCCATGCAGGGACTAATGTGTTTACTGTCTTTATATTATGTTCTGTCTATATTACCATTGTACAAAGTGGTAGTTTCCTTCGACCTAGTAAAAGATGAGGATAAGATGCCCATGATGGCTTAATTAGATCTATCAGCTGTCCTTAACTGTATTAAGCATGGAACTTGGGATGGCTGGGTGGAAACTACAATTTTTGACCAACTTTCTTACACTGTCGGGTTGGGTATGGCAGGAATCTTTTTATCTTTGTTGCTATGGACCGTATCTATGAAATTATTTGAAGTTGCTTTGTGATTCTGTGCTACTGATGGCTGACATTCAGCCATACAGAAACAAGACACCAGTGTCTTGAAAGCCAGATTGGACACACTCATCTCTCAGCTAGAGCAGATGAAGTGCAGTAAAAATGCAGGAAAATGGAAGAAAGTATTTGCAATAGTAGTTGTGTGTGCCGATACCAACCTGCTGCAGGGAGATTATTTCCTTAATTTGTGTCTGGTGATTGTCTTTAAGCCAGGCTGGCAGTGACAGACAGTTGTTACTCGAGAAGGGAAATCTTACAAAGCTTGGCTGGAGGCGAGTGGCCTTCTATTCTCAAATGTTAACATCATTTTGTGTCTTCGCAATCCAAGTCTGAAGTAACAAGACAGGTTTGATACAAGCTTACAGGCTGATACTGTCTTCAGCTCCACCTTAGGAGTTCAGGGGCCATCTGATGGCCTGTTAGGTGAGTTCTCTGTGCAATAGCTCTAGCTCCAGTATTTCAGACCTGGCTAAACCAAAAAATCATGTGTAGAGTTAGCTTTGCCTAGAGAATGTAAGATGACTCAAGTAGACCAACTTTGTCTTCAAAACATTTTTTTTTTCGAGTAGATGCAGCCTGAGGAAAATCACTCCCACTGGAACTCCCATGGGGCCCCTGGAAGGGTTATCAGCAGATTATCCAGTTTAATACCTCCTCCAGACCCCATGCCACATCCTGCACTTATGCAAAACCCAGACAGTGCCACTGAGGTTCTCCTGTTGTCTTCCACTCCTTTATTCAACCTGCACAGAAGCTGTGGAGTGAGTCAGCTCCCTGGGGCACGTACATACCGTTCTGATCAGGGCAGCCTGTTCAGACAGTTGCCTCTCTGCAGCTGAGAGGGTGTGCAGCCCTATGTATGGGGCTGGCACAGCACCTGCCCTCCCCTTCAGGCGGGGTTCAGCCTGCCTTTGCTTCAAGGGTGAGGATGCTGTCAAGACACTCTGTAACACCTTGCCCTAGCCTGTAGGTTGTGGCCAATCTTGCCTCTTATCTCTGTTATCTCAAATCCTGTGGCATGTTCTCAGTGTAGCAGCGTAGGGAACTTCTGGAGAGAAAAGGAAGGAGGCTGGCAGTGGTAATGAGAGCTGCTAGGGTGCTGCCTTTCTTCTGTCCCAGGTTTGTCTGGAAGCATAGGGAGAGGTGCTGTTTTCTTAATTTTATGATCTGACACAGCTTAGTAGCTTCTGGCTTGTGTTTATTTGAATGTGCAAATGTAATGGCTGAAAATATGGTTGTGAATTATGTTAAGTATTTAATGGTATATTTGCTTTGGGGAGATTCTACAGTAAATGGACAAGTGCTGAGGAAGTTAAAATCAATGTACAGATCAGATGGGAAAGGCTGAAGGATGATTAGTTAAACAAGATACTGCATAGAAATTAATGGGATTGTGTTGGGTGCATCAAATAGATTTATTTTGTAAACAAACTGTGATCAGGAGATCATTCAGTATGTTAGTGGTGTTCGAAGTGTGAATACGGGGAGGTGTTTCTGCTGTACCAGCCTTGTAGTCAGACTAGCTACCAGCAGCTTCTGGTACTGTTTGTATGCTCTTGATTCTATCGGCATAACCTGGCACATCGGAACAAGCTTAAAAAGCCAGACACATCCAAAAGCATTTTAGAAGCTAAGATCCTGGGCAAAGCTACAAGGTTTTCAGATTTCATTGCATAGTTATTTTTTGAACTAGAGTAAGAAAGGTGCTTTCCAGAACTCTTTATTTTTACTTTGGCTACTTGAATGGCAAAGACCAGTAGTAAAGAAAATTTTGTAAATTGCTTTCTTTACTCAGCTCTTACAAGAGAGAAAAATGTCCATCTGAATATGGGCCTGTTGGGCTCTTTGTATCAAATACTTTTTACACTTAACATTTTTTCAATACTTCAGATTCAGACTTACATTAGTTAATATCAAAATGCAATTCAAGTATTTGGAATCCCAAAACTAAGAGTAGTGTTATAAACTCGGACATGAACTGAGTAACCAATACATTGTTTTCATAGATATTTAATGTCCTTGAAACTAGTTAAAAGAAACAATGAAATATTTATTCCTAATTGCAAAATTAGTGTGTGCTAGTTAATGGACAGTTTTGCAGCAGTGCTGGTACATGAATTTTCTTGGAAAAGAATGAAATTAATTCTTGTCAAATAGCCAGTACTGGGTATCAGAATGGTTCTGTTTTTCAAGTGCAAGTCTCTCATACCAGCCACAAGAGGTAAAGCTAATGTAAATTGCAATACGAGGTGTCTATTTTCAAGTAATGGCAAATAAGCAAAATAGGACCATTGCAGAAGAATGTGAAATGAATTGGTGATTGGTGTCTATTGCAGCAGTATCTCAAACAAAGCTGAATTTTGCAGAGCTTTAATTACTAGTTAACTAGATTCAAGATGGATCTGTGTATAAGCTAAACAATAGATACAAAAGAGCATTATGCAGAACATAACATGCCTCTAACCATTGTTTGTTCCACTTGATTTGAAGTTCCACATAACAAGATGCCATTTGGACTGGAGATTTACTGCATGCCTTACCTTTAGCAGTTACACAGAAATTTTTTATTCATTTATAGTCATTGCTCCAATTAGAAGATAACTTCTCCTAAGCTTTATTTTTCTAGAAATCTTTTTGGATATGTATTTCATTATAGTAGACTCAAGTATAGACTCACTGCTTTTGGTAGCTGGAACTGAGTAACTGAACTCACTCACGTTGGACACCTACATGCATTATTTACCTCTAATGATTTCAGACCTAGCTTAAGCTATATCTGATTTATGTATATGCACATACATACATGTTTCCTAAGTATCTTACCTTCTATATGATCTTTGGCTTAGGTCGGGCAGTAATTGGGCAGTTACTGGGCAGTAAGTGCATCTAAAGCAATCGTAATTTCTTTGGGATGAGGACTTGAGAGTTCATTTTCAGTGTGACTTCTGTGGTGCTCAGGTACAGGACTGTACTTGAACATGTGGGAATGAATATACTTTTCAAGTTTTCCTCTTTGATATATGGCTTGGTGCTGTAGGGTGTGTGGAACATATGTAGGGAACACACTGTAGTGAATAGGAGTTGAACAGCATTTCTCCACAGCTGATTGGGTCTTGGGTCAGCATCATGCAAGCCATTGCTGACAATTCCCAGATGTAGTGAGTTAATAAAATGGAGACTTAATTAAATGACAGCCTAGGCATCTTGTCATTTCTTGCAAGTGCCCAGAACAAAGTAGAACTCACAGTGTAGATGTTGGACACATTACAATATGGTGTCTGATATTCTTTTGCTATTAAATAGTGTTATGAATTACATCCTGCTATCCTACATTTCCATGCTAAGATCTAGAGGATGCATTATTTTTTAATTAAATAACTTGAGAGAAATGAGAGTTGTGTTTGTATCCCTGTGCAAACCATTGTAGCAACATAACAGCAGGTATGAAAGAGCCCTATTGCTTACTGCAATCAGTGGGTGTTTATTTGTGGAACAAATGGCACTTACAGTTCATCAGAACATAAATTTGCAATCCACATGTGAAATTCAGTAATATCTTTCATCTGTACTTGCAAATATAAATTGTCCTCTCAGGAATGGCTCACACAAATTTGAGAAAACTGCCAAAGACAATGGGTACTGAGGCACGTTTCTCAAGAGAGAAGGAAAACTGCTTCAAAAGAATCTGCCCCATAATGTTATAGAGGAGCTGGAGCAATGCTGCTTCACTTCATCATCCCAACTTCTTCCAGCTTTTCTGCATCCTTTCCTCACTATCTCGACTTGCAGAAAAACAGCATCAGCGTAGGTGATTGAGCAAGAAGTGATACAACAGGGAAGCCAAAGCAACCAGAGTGAGGGACTAGAAAAAGTTGGTAGTGAGGGACTAGATAAAGTTGGTAGTGAGGCCAACAAGAGAGACCTACTAGGGAACTGGAATGCTCTCACGGCTGCAGAGCAGGCTAGAAAGGACACCTGTACAGTAATAAGGAATCAAGTAAGCTATTGGTGTATGTTAAAGGTGTAAGCTGCCACAAACCACTGCAATACCTTATTCTCTTCCTTGCTCGCACTCCTGTTGTGTTTCATCTCGAGTCTGTGGTCAGTAACAGCAGCATGGAATAAATTTCTTGCTGAAATTTGTGGAACAGTGCAAGTTAGCAAGCTGTCTATTGCTTTTTGTTCTGATACCACTAGTGGGGCAGAATGAGCAGAGAAATGGCAAAATACTTGCAGTTTTGCTCTATTTTAGCTTTCACGCCCTGGTCCTCTTTGTCCAGTCCTAATGAGGATAGTTTGCTGGGTTTGGGGCAGTCTTTCAGCAACAATAATGCAAACCAGGGATCAGGAGCTTAAACTTCCACCTACTCAAGTAGAAGTACTGAGCCATGTGTTCCTTTATTGTGGCCTAGAAATGGCTTACTTTCATAACAGAATAAAGTAAAGCAGGTTGTTTAATTGAAAATAATCCATAAACACTTACTATGTATAAATCCAGGAATAACTGGGCTGTTGGAAAGATCAAAGTGGTTTTTACATTCACCATTGGATTCATTATAAAAATGTATGATTCATTACACTGTCATGTGTATCTACTGAATTTGCAAATGAAGCAGACATCAATACAGAAAAGATGTATTTTATTGACTTAAAGTTGCAAGTTGTGCCAAATTTAGAATATGAACTAAAAAAACCTCATACTTGCATCTGATGAAAATATAACTGTGTTATGCTTTATACTACTTAGGTGCATGTAAAACTACTTGGACAAATGTATAATAAGGATCTCTGCTTCAAGTGCGTTGCTTTCTCAGATTCTGGTACAAGGAGAGGCAGCTCTTGTTCACCAGGGGGGGCTGGGACGGATGGTAAACCAGATCAGTGCAATTCTCTCAATACTTGTGATGTGTTGGTACCTCTGTTTCCTGAAAGCTGGGTGTTTCAAGCCAAGCTGCGACCACTACACAGTGAGAGACTACTTATTAGTGTAACTTTAAAGCCCTGACTAAGATTTACTAAACTAGAATAAGGAACAGACAAATGATTATTCATTTTAACTATCAACAGTCAGGGAAAAAGTGATTCAAAAAAGAACCAAAACTGCCATTTGCTTCATTCTTGCCTGGCAAATGCTGCAAGAGAAGGTCAGTGGGTGTCCACTCATGAATAGGCGAAAGTGATAAATGTTGGATCATGTTTTGTGCATATTTCCCTTGTAAACACTTTCTGTTGATGCATGTTTGTTTTTAAATTAGATGCATTGAAACACACACTTCTCCCTCAGCTACTTTCTCTGTGTCTTGAGAAAAAGATGTATAGTTTTATGATGAGATATCTCTGTGGACGCACAGCCTGAAGTGTATCAGCATGAAGGAAATAGCAGAAGGGAATATTGTCCTGTGTGTGTTCAGAGCAATTTTGTCAGGCTCTAAAGGCATAGCTGTGTCCGGTTGCATTAACTTAAAGGAACTATGCTTTTTAAGGGGACTGGGAGACTGAGTGGCAATGGCTTGTTTTGGAGAAGTGCAGTCTCAGGCAGACGTACCCCCTTGTCTAGGGCAGTGTTGTGGACACTGGGGGTCCAGGCCCAGACTGTGGGCTTCAGCCCTCTGTACTGTGAGCTGCTGCTGGGTACTCGCTGTCACTGGCTTCAGGCTTCTGAGCGGACTGTGTGCCAGTACTGGATTTACTTAGCACAGATGTATTCCTGACCACATCATGTTCTTAACACAGTCCTGATACCATGTAGCTGGTGCTCCAGAGACAACCATGGTGTCTACTTGCCAGTGTAAATCTGTGGCAGTTTGCTGCTGGAATGTAGTTGTTGACCTGAGGAGGGCAAAGGCAGCACCAGATGGAGCTTTCTGACTGGAACAGACAGATTTTTGGTGAGGTGGAAAGTAATACCTTTTTTAGCAGCTGTTGATAGAGCGGGTTTGAAAGAAATGTTAGCTCTGTTGGGTATAGCTCAATCCAGGAGAGAGCGAAGAACATTTTGGAGGTACCTTATGTGAGTAGCCTCCTGCATCTACAAATAGGTAAGGTAGGGTGAGGTAACTTATCCTGTGATGGGTATGTTAGCATGTTTGTGGGAAGCTTTAGAACAGCATAGTGGGACAGAGGAGTGCCACAAGTGACTCGAGTCAAGACACCACAGACTGGGTTTCAAAGATATGCAGTATTTAATTACTGTGCTGATATCAACATAATCACAGTATCCATACAGTGCCCATGGAAAACAATTCCATTTTTAAGTGTGTTCAGGGGGGTCTGGATCAGGATACAGTCCACATCTGCGTTCAACTTGCCTAGTAATATTATTTTTGAGGTGTGATGAAACAACATTAAATATTTGCACAATGTCTGTTACCTGGAAAATTCACATAACTACTGAAAATTAATTTAAATCAGATAACTGCTTTGACTGATCAAAAGCCCAGACATGTCAAAAGCTGTGTGTGTTTGTAAGTTGTTGCAAGGCACACAGTTTTGGTGATGAATTTTTACCTCGAAAGGAAGCTCAGGCTGGTTGTTAGGGTATCTCATTACACTAGCTGACAGGGTGCTGTAATGGACAGGGCACATAAAACATTGAGAGAGAAAGCAGGGTGTGTGTTACAGTGCAACAGCTACTCTGCAGTACTTGCCTGAGTGCATATTCTTGCTCTGCAGAAACCCTGATGTAACAGGTTTCCTGCTGGGGGAGAGCCTGCACAAGTTACATTCTCCACCTACACTGGACAGGCCCTTGTGCTCTAAGTTTACATCCCAGTTTACTTTGCAATAGATAATTTGCATACTGAGTCCTGATTTATGGTATTTGTAAGAGAAATACTTTGTGGATTTCAGAGGAAATAAATTTTGAAGGTATCCAGTGACAATGCTTAAAACATTTTTTCTCAAAAAACTGAAGTGCTAGATAACTTTGAGACTGATCAGTTTGATAAATGTGCTGAAAAGTGTCTGTAATGCTATGACATAGGCACGCTAATGTGTTTTAAGGTCTTCAATCTATTATCACTTATCTTGCTGCTGTTAGACACTTCCTTCCCTTCCCCATGGATTGGAGGTTTGCTGTGATTGCCAACAACAGAATTCATTCTTGGAGAGAGGAAAACATTTTCCTCTTCTGAAGGATAATCTCTTTATGCTGACCTTTCTGCTTGTGCCCTGAGATTACTGGAGGGTATTGGAAGTGTGTGGTCTCCAGCAGAGAACAAGCTTTCAGGCTCACAGTTACAGTCACCTACTAACTTCAGTTGAAAAACCTGACTATTGAGGCAATACGTTGTCAAGGTGCAGGTCCAGTCATATGCTAAAGCTAGTAACATTTTTTTACATATTAACAAATTGTTTAAACTTATTTCAAGGTCATTCTGCTATTTTAGTTTTGTCACGGAAGTAAGCTGTCTAGTCTGCACGAACTTGAAGGAACACATTTCACTTTGCTCTTTACTATCGTGAAGTACATTAGAACCTCCAGAAACTATAGGGCAGGTATCATATTAGGAAAAAGGTTATCTGATGTTGAAAAACCCATTAATGAGTTTTTTCATGCTTTTTCTTTTACTGGTGGTCTGTTTCATTCACGTGATGTGAACAAAAATTGTAAGAATATTTCTTTCCGTTGAGGAAATTGTCAGTCACTCCAGATGAAATTTTTCTTTGAGCAGTTTTTAAGTTAAGAATAGATGCAGCAAAGATGAACAGTTCTATTACCTAAATGGGACTTTATGCACAGCACATTCAGTCAGAAGAAAAAATAGTGTTTTTCTGATCCCACCAGGGAAAAAATGATGGTCTTGGCTGATCTTACGATGCAGCCATTGGCAGTGAAGTTGTAACAAGTATTATGGTCCTGGACTCTGTTTTCTTTTCCATACCCTCCAGTATTTTCCTTTCTGTATCAGATATCTTTTCCCCCAATTCGCAAAATATTTGTACCTCTGAAGTAACCAGGTGACAGAAACAACAGCACACAATTTAAAGGTATTATTAGCAAGAGGAAAAAGATCATCATAAGCATAGACAATTCCAAAGCAGCAAAACCAACATGTGCTGACCTTGGACCAGAGAAGCTGCTGTTGATACAAACATCTGATGGAATAATTGAGCATTTGCCACAAGCCACTGATATTGTGTGGCCTTCCATGTTAGTTATGTTGGAAAGTAGAATCATTGCTGTGTAGCCGGTGGCTCCTTTGGTTGGCAGGATGACAACTGCAACAGACTGTCAATATCATGTGCTCGGCTTTACTTCTTCTCCTTATGCTGTTGCATGCTTAGCTCGGCTGGTAAAACCCAGCACATCTATACTTGATCTCCATTTGTCCTCAATAATATGTTACATGTGCTCAATAATATGCTACTGCTGCAGAAATTCTGGTACTTAGAAATGGTGTGAGGTTGGGTTTTTTTCCTCTTCTTGGCTGCTTGCCAGTGTCATGCCAATAGACATCATTGGGCTGTGATGCTTTTTGATTTCTCATATTCCATTTTGCAAGCTACCTGAGGGGAAAGTATTACATAGTTAGCAGGCAGGGCAGCAGTGCTTCTTCTTCTCTGATTCTATTCACTGTGTATCCAGACTTAGAAATGGTGTGAGGTTGGGTTTTTTTCCTCTTCTTGGCTGCTTGCCAGTGTCATGCCAATAGACATCATTGGGCTGTGATGCTTTTTGATTTCTCATATTCCATTTTGCAAGCTACCTGAGGGGAAAGTATTACATAGTTAGCAGGCAGGGCAGCAGTGCTTCTTCTTCTCTGATTCTATTCACTGTGTATCCAGCTTGAACGATTTTAATCATACTTCGTTTCTAATTCATAGCTGCATGCCAAGTTGAATCTTCATCTTTAAGCCCCTTTTTGTTGCTACCCTCAGTTCTCCCAGTGTTTCCCATACAACATGATGTCTTTTTGAGTTTTAATGCTCTCTATTTCCTGTCGTGGCACTGCATCATTCTGTGTTAAGTTCCTGTCCTGGCAACCTTCTTGCAGTACAGTGCATGGTGGTTTTTTTGGATCTGCCAGTACTGCACACTGACCAACTGATTCTAGACTGGTTTTTTTCTTTGTTCTTTTCAGTCCAAGTGTGACCCCTTAATCAGGCTTAATAGTCTGGTGTTTTATTGTTAATCTGCTTGTAATCCGTAACTGATGGCCACCTTTGAAGTCAATGATATTACATGAGAATATGCAGAGTATCTGATTGTTGCTTGTCTTTTAACGACTGTATTTTTTATCCACTTCTTCATAAAATTGCTGTTAGGTCTGCTGTAGATTTTGACCTGTATAGCTAAAATAGTATTCCTACTTTTTCAACTATGGGATAAAATAGCTTAAAACACTTTTCGCTCTGACACGGACAAGGCACTTGAAAGGTCGGACTCCTATGCTTACTGTGTGGATTGTGAATGCTCAGGAGAATGTGTTTTCATCAGTATTCATGGAACACTCTCATTGTGCAAACATTTGTGTGAACAGTATTTGTCAGAATCTGCTTATTATACCTAAGCCTCCAATAGAAATTTAACATCCTAGGCCAGCATTTCTCTCAAGGCTGTAACAGGTTATTAATTTCATCAAGCATACTGTTTGCAACACTTTGTGTTTAACTGCATGTCAGCCATAAGAAATCATGGATAAGCTACAAGATTGGCTTCTCTGTGGGAATTCATGTCGGCTTGCACACAACTTCTTCAGCTAACTCTATTACTGTACAGTTATTATCAAGTAGATATATGTGGTGCTGACAGCTCCTGACAGGAGAACGCTTTATTACATAGAAGTTTGCAAAGAAAAAACTGCATGTTACAACATGGCAATCCTATGTCCAGAAAGCTACATATTGGACAAGAATCCATGTAATTAATAATAATTGTAATAAAGTAGGAAAATTGAGAACAAACAACAGAAGATTCTGCTCTTAAGTCAAGACCTCAATAGCACAGAAGAAATGGAGCCAGCCAGAGATGGATGAAGGAGGAACACTGGCACTGAATAATTCATGAAAGAACACAGTATATTACATGTGAGCTCTGGAGCTTTTTAAAGGCCTATGAATAGATGACAAAATTCACTCAATGCAGGTAAGGGAGGAGGAAGATGGAGAAGGTACATGTGATGTAGCATAAACTATTAAAGAGTTAAAAGGTCATATACTTCCATGTCAAATGTGAATGATCAGGGACAGAAAATGCCAAACGATATATGTACTATGTAACTTGTAAGGAAACAAAACCAAATATGTCCTTTATAACAGCTCTGATAATGTAAAGTCTTGTTAGATCCATGGTTTTGGCATCTCAAATAAACTACTCCATTTTGTGAACAATATGTGCATAGGATATTAAAACTAAGTATGAAGCAAAAAATGTGTGGGAGCAGTAGGCAATATATAGTATCATTAATAAGAGTGTTATATAATTTAGGTTTTAATAGGAGGTGAGTGTGAGAAGTATGACTTGGTGTGTGGATGTTATGATCTCATTTAATATTGTGTCAGGAAATTATGGTCATGCTCTCTGAACAGATCTTAAACTGAGGAAGTGAGGCTATGGAGGATTGACTGGGAAAGACGTCTTATGCTGAATGAGGGTTCTGCTACAGACAAACAAGTATATTTCTGGGGAAAATATATTTGTGTAGAGAGACTATTTGACTTGAAAGAAAAATATGATGGAGTTTTGAGGCTTTCCAGCAGGATTTCATCATGAACCTTGAATTCTGCTAGCTTCCAGAAAGTCAATTAACATTGACCATCAGCCTTGTCAGTGCTCAGCCAGGCCTGTGCTCCCTTCTGGGGTTGTGTCAAGGCATTTATAAGGGTCTGATGGGTGTTTCTGGGCAGTCTCTTTAATTTGCTCAACTGGAACGAATCAAATACGTACTGCAATACATAAGTAGGAAAAGAGAGATGTTTTAGTTATTGTTTTATCTACACCGTTATCAGTCTACGAATTTTCTCTTGGCCAGTGAAGCTGCTGATTTTATTCTTACCATGAAGGTAGAAAGTAAGAAAAATCTTAAGTTAAATACAAGAAAGGCTAAGCAAGTAAACTCAGGGCTGAAGAGCATGTCCCTGCAGTCCTGTGGAACAGCAGCCTTCAGAGATGGAGGCTGGGATGCTGGGAGTGGGGCTGCAGTGGGTGGGCAGCTCTGAGCCTGGCAGCTCTAACACCGCTCCCAGCTCTTGCAGGGTGGAAGCCTGTGCGAGTAACGGGGATTTGAAGTCTTGTTTCTTTGAGACGGTCAGGACAGCTACTTTGCAATGCAGTTATTCAAGAGTCTTGCCTCTGTGTGAAAAGCCGGAAGTGTGTGAACCTGCTGTAAGAAATAGCAAGCCCATTCAGTCTACGGCAATTGGTATAACTCAGGCTTGGTGACTGAGGTAATGTTGTACTGCCAAAGTTGGGGTTTTTTTTCTACTGACTTGGTGTTCTGGTGCAACTCTTCATAATATAATCAACAAGAGTTTTCATGAAGTCTGAATTTTAGTGTTGTGGTTATGATATGTTCTCTGTCAGATACTTGGATAGTAAACTGAGTTTATTTTACACTGCCCTCCCTTTCTCATTTCTGATGTGACAGATTTGTGTTAATGTATATAGTTGCACAGTAGAGATTGTCACAGGGAAGTGAGAAGTTCTGGCAGCTGAGTAAAGGGCATTTGGGAACTATCAGTGTTGGGAGTGGTGTGGGAAATAATTTGGAAGCTGGGTATGAGCATGTTTCTGCCTTCAGTGCTGAAGTAGCAAACAATATAATTTCAACTTTCAATTCAACTGAAATGCATGGATAGTTCACACTATGTATCACTATTGCTTTGACCGTCAGCAGGTCCAAGGAAATTGTGTTGAACGGGTTCTCATAAAATTCATATTTTCTTGATTATCTCTAACTACTGGAATTAAGGATAAAATTTTTAGTTCTCTCATTTGGGGTTGTAGCTAAGTGGGAGCACTGGCCTGTTTGTCTGCCTATAACACCTAGAAACAACACAGCAAAAGATTCCTTTTAGCAGGAGAGCTTATTTTTGCTGAAAGACTGAAAATAAACATTGCAATTAACAACACAGTTACTTTAGCTGTGTGCTGCACTAGCTTGGCTATATGGGCAAAGTGTTTAGAAGCTGTTTGGGTTTTTTTTTTTTCAGCAAGAACTTGTATTTGAAAAGAGTTTAGAACAAGTGGTAGATTCTTTTACTGCATCATATGCAGCATTTTGCTGTGGTCATTTCTACGAAGGAGCTGAAACTTCGAAATGTGTAGAAATAGCACATCTATAGAGAGGGACTGATGCCCCATTTTCGAGAGTTGGGAAGGCATCCATAATTATGACAAGGTGATCACTGAAGACACTGACTTGCAGATGTGATAGTAAGACCAGATGGGAAAAGGCACTTAGCTGAAGCAAGTCTGTTACTGTAGCTGAAGTCGGTTTCAGGAGCATACGTTAATCCTAGCTTTAGGTGGAGTAAAACTTTTGAATAACCAATAGGAGTTGGCTGGGAAGATGGTCTTTTACCATCTTCCAAGTATTTGCTAATGTAAATGTCATAATGCAAATTTAAGCACTCAAGAACATTATGTGGATTTGGGAAAATCCCTAAAATTTTAATTCCATAAGCAAAATGTAATTTTGGCAGCACATGACAGAAATAATCCTACTCCCAGATGTTTCATACTATTGCAGTTGAGACTAGTGGCACGGTCTTCTTCAAGACAGCTCTAAAATAGCTCAAAAGCTTCTTGGAATATGAAGCAACTCAATTATACAATGAAGCATAGAACCATGCCTGAACTCTCAACACTGGGGAAATACGATGGGGAACAGAGACTTCACCAAGTTTTCAAGTATGTCAATTAAAGAACAGAGTGGAAGAAAACTCCTGAAACTGAAGAAGGTGGCGGTAGTCTTCTGTAGGTTTTATATGGATTCCATGGCATACTGTATGCCTGTGTTCTCAGGCTGGATGTTGATAACTTGGCCACTCTGCAGCTGATGTGGAGGAGTCGGAATATTCAGACTGGAGCATTAAGAGCTCTGTATCTTTCTCAAAGGAAGAAAAGTGAAAAATAATCTTCCTACACTTAGTTATATGCCTTTTCTGACAGCAATTGCAAATGCAGTTATAATTTTTTACTCCAAAAACTGAGTCTTGATGGAAATCACTAGGTGCTGAATAAAATATACAGAAGTATTTGGGAATATGTTGATATATTGAGAGGGGTGGGTGGGAAGTATATTTTACTATACTGTGTTGTTATATTTTACTAGAATGTGTTGATATATTGAGAGGGGTGGGTGTTACTCATTGCTCTTTCTTTAGAAACTGTGAAGAACCTGCAGGTGGAGAAAGATGTTTTGAAAGTAATAATTGTTGACTTCTGTTGACCTATCCTTCAGTGTCATAAACTGAAGCACATGAGAAGTGTTCACTACCTGTTCAAGGAGATTCTTTTCTGTTGCTTTAGTCATTGGGAACTGGGGTGTGTAGGTTCATAAGCTAAAGCTGTACGAACACAGCCTTATCCGTTCTGCATCTAGAATGTGCAGCAAATACCTTTCAGGCTCATTCTGCTGCCTTTTATCAAGCTGTAGTAAAAACTGGTTATTCCTTCAGTGGAATATGGTGGCTTGGCAAATCCATGGCTATTGCTGCAGAACCCTGCTCTCCTCAGGAGCGGGAGCAGAAGAAATGGGTTTATTTGGTAGGCTAATCTGCCTGTCCTGATAAGAAACAGAAAGCTGGGCTGTAGTAGACCATCCCAAGCCGGATCATGCCTGCACAAATGCCCGTTTATGTGAAGATGTGCAGAGCACGGAACTCGTTTTCCCAAGTAATTGGTAGTTGATTGCCAAGTACTTTGCAAAACAAATACACAAGTCAGGTGGCAGCTAAACTGACTATTTCACAGAAGCTCCAGCAGTAGCTTATCAGGGAATTAAAGACTGATTTCTGGTTCTCTGACAGGGCCTGTTCGTGGCCCTGGCCCGGCGCGGCCGGTGAGCGTTGGGTGCTGGCGCTGCCCCCCGGGCACGGTGGG
>NW_010223924.1:0-18184 GCF_000690775.1 Eurypyga helias
GGGAACAGAGAAATTAAAGAGACAAGTTACTGATTTAGTTGTCCCGTCCCCTTCCCCCCGCCTCTTTCTTTCATTTTCTACCTCCTTTATGAAGACACTAAACAGACAAATTGGGGTTTGGAACGAGGCTTGTGCTGCTGCATGCGGAAGTGCCGGGGGGGGGACAGGGGGCGAAGAGGAGCAGCCCTGGTATCTGCTGATGCAGGAGCCGTTCGCATCTCGTGCGCTGAGGTGGGAGCCAAGTTCCCGAGTGGTGGCAGGGACCTTCAGAGGGTGCTGACCCATGGCACGTGGGGCTGAGCTGGGGAGGTGGGTTGGCTCGTGCGACTGCTCTCTGGGCTCTTCCAGCTCCGTCACACATCAAGTGACCATGAAGGAAGATATGTACAGACGTGTATGATCTCGCTTCCTCAAATCCCTCTCCTTCCCAGTCAAGTACCATAAACTGGTGAAGGACAAAGGAAGAAGAAAGCGATCTCAGATTGGAAAACTGAGTCATGTAAGGCTGAGACAATTCATTTCCCACTGTTATTGCTGATTGCCCCCTTGACAGAGCTGCACAGATGCCCAGGCCGAGGTTCGATCGCCTGCTGGTTCTTAGGTGGTGGATGGCTTTGCCGCCAGCAGCTGGCAGTTGAAGTGCACCTGAGTGACGAGGGCCACCCAAAAGGAGGATCAAGCTTGAAACAGTGGGAATTCAAAGGGCCGTTAGGATCTCCAGGCATGGCATTATTACTTGGGAGTGAATTTGATGGGCATCGGGGTGGAAGTTTGTACGAGTTGGGTTAGTTTCAAGTGTGGGAGGAGCCACTGTTTAGAGAAATGTGCTCTTCTTGAGTTGCCGTTTCTATCCACCTCCGCAGTCCTCTGATCACACACAGCTCTAGCGAAACAGCGGAGCTCTTACAGGTGTAGTGGCTTCTAAAAATGTACATATGAATTAAGGTTTTTTGCCTTATACATAGGCAATATACAAACTGTTGGGTGGGGGGAGGAACTGAGAATGGGGCACTGCATTTCCTGGAAACCACTAATCTGATAACCTGAATCTTCTTGATGACTTTCCAAATTTAAACTGGTTGGACTTGAATGTCCATGTTTTGCGGGTTCACTGTTTGTAATATTTCTGCTTTCTAGGGAGCCGCGTTAGCCCTGGCTGGAAGAGCAGCGCGGGTGCTTGCTGCAGCCCTGCGAGTGTGAGGGCAGCCAGCGCTTAGCCCCTCGCCAGGAGAAGGCTCAGCTGCTGTTGCAGAGTAAACCCATGCTGGAGAGGCTGGGAGGGCTAGAGACACAAAAATTAAGTGGCCATCATGCAGCTGCACTGTGTGCTCTAGAGGTTCAATTTGTTCCTTGGAAACAGAGCAAGAAGCAATCTTAACTGATGTTGTGGCTGCCTGCTGGGTGAGACCAGACTGCGATGCCGTCTCCTGTGGGTGATAACATGGGGAAGTTAGGGAGTCACTCCCAAAGTCTGGGTTGTAAGGTGGATGATTTACCTTCTGATTTTCAGGGCTGTGGAAAGCAATGCAGAAACCTCAGGCGGATAATTGCTGTGTAAAGACAGTCCAGGGTGGGCTGTTATTAATTAAATATTCGGTTGTCTATGTGCTAGGAATATTTAATGAGAGTGACAGGCTTCAGTTCTCTAGTAGTAGGCAGCTAAGTGTCACCCAGCCAATGTCATCTCATGCAGGTGCCAGTGGAGAGAAGCAGGGACATCTTGGGAGGGCAATTCTTCTGTGTCTCTCTCGAGGTGTCCATTTCTCTCCATGAGCCGCTGAGCAGACCGGGTTACAGCTTCAAATGCTGGGGTCTGAGGATAGATGCCTCCCTCTTTCAGCTGAGAGTTTGTCTTGGAAGAGCGCAACCCAGATAAAGAAAATAGTTTAATTCATACTTGGTGTAGGTTGGCGTTCAAAGTTTGTTCTCCTGAAGAATAAAAACCTTTAAAAAGGTTCTGACCTTCACTTGAAACGCCAGGCTACATGAGAAAAAAAAGGATAACTTGTTTTAAGCTTTTGAATTCGCCTTTCTTGTGAACAGATTTAGAAAGAGAGAAACAATTGCAAACGTAAGTATTGTTGGCTTCTTGCGAAAAGGCAACAACAAAAATGTTCACGAGTATTTACAGAGGAAAACTTTAAGGAAAATAGTTGCAAAACACATTTAGTATGCTTCAACCAGCTGGATTTTCTGGCAGCTCCAGTGAAATCTAAACAAGGAAAATGATTGTCTCTTGTTGTGTTTTGCAATATTTTTTATCCAGACTGGACAGTACAAAGCACATCCTCTGTGGGAAGGTGTCGCAGACGGCAGATGAGATGAAGTTCCCTGTGATTATATGGGGTGTTTCTCAATTGAGGGTCAGCACATGTGGAGGTCCGATCCTTTTAACGCAGACATACAGGGAAAAGAGAGGAAGTGGAGTCCATTAAGGAGAATAGTAAAACCAGGAGTCAAGTAATGAATGAGCGACTGATCCAGTAATGTCATGTGAGCACCTCTCACTCCCACTCGTTGCAGGAGGTATTCGACGGTTTTGCAGGGCTGAGCCCCAGATCTTGTGAGCGAGGGCCTCTTTTGCAATTCTATATGTCTGCTCTACCTTTTCCAGACGTGCATCTCTGGTTTTATTAAGCACAGGGCTTGCTGTGGTCCTTAAGTTCCCAGCAGCTCTTTCCACTCCCTTTCCCACCCAGAGCTGAGAGACCTATTACCAGGTAATGATGTGTCAAGCGCTAGGCAAGTAACAGGAAAAATCACCAAAAGAAAATGCTGATGTAGCGGTGGAAGCATCTATATTTTTATTCTCCTCATGACCTGATTTTCTGTACCCAAAGCCTTCAGCTTGCTGATATTTCTCCTTAGATGAATTGGTGGGTTTGGGGTCTGACAGAACAGCAGCACGCCTTGTCTGAAAAGTGGTGTAATGTGTCTCCTGTCCTAAGGTGAATTATTTTTTTTTCAAATCCCCAGACTTGGAAAAGTTGATTTAAAGTAGAGTTTTAACCTCACTTGGGACTACATGATGATGGAACAGTTGAATTGCCTGTAGTTTCTGTTTATCTGAAAACAGACAATGGTTTTCTTAGGTGGTCTAGGTCTCTGAAAATGTGGCCTGATTTATTCCAAAATTGAGTCCGGTTTAATTCGAAACTGACCCTAACTTTGTTTGAACTGACCTTGCCAGGGTTCAGACCAGCAACAGACAACTCTCTAAATTTCCTCAGGGGGTTGACTTCAGTCCTAGCTGACTGACCAAAGCTGGAAGTATCTTAAATCATGGTGTAGAAGCTCTGCCGTACCAAACCTGCATGTAGATGATCTCCCTGGGGAGCATCGTACATCAGCACCCAGGTGCTGCCCGAGCAAAACTGACCAGTGATCCACAGCCCAACTGGAGGCTGCATGTTTTCATAGTCCTGATCGCAACCTGAACCAAGGGTAAGTCTTGCCCAGATTCTTGCTTCATCATGTCCCATTGTAACGGTTTCCCATATGTTAAATATTTTCTCAGTAAGTGGGAAATCCAGTGAACTTGATATTTAATAAAGCTGTTTTGAAATGATCTCTGGATAGCAGGATCTGCAAATGTTCAGAAACTGTTTTTTTTTTTTTTAACATCCATTGCTCAGTGTGTTCTGAGATTACCTGCTGCAAAGACTCGAGCCCAGATTGTAAAATGTCTTTTGAAATTTAATTTCCATAAATTTCAATGTGGAAGAGATTTAAAATGTAAAACTCCACAAGGAGAAAGATTTTTCTCGGCAACAAGACAAATTCCAGTGTGAGCTGGTGACAGATTTTATCAAAAATATTTTAAAAGCTGTTGTTTCAGATTGTTTCTGCTTTACAAACTTTGAAATGCTCTAGAAGCCTGACACATTTTTAATCACTTTAGCAAACTAATTTTACAAATCAGCCACTGTATCTTTGGTTACAGCAAACTTTGCTTTCTGAAAACAGCGTCTATGGTAAGGAGGAAAAAATACATTGTTGTTTTGCAAACAGTTTTGGTAAGTTCCATAAAAAGATTGATAAATTATTCTAAAAGAATCCAACAGACTCTGGAAAATACCAACAGTAAAGAAAAATTCTGGCTAAAAATTTTGGGTTTGGAAAAGAAAAAAGGCTGGTTTTAACAGAAACCACTCCATGCCAAGAATTTAAGCCAGCTGTCATTGTCTTTTGTATCCATAAACAAATGCTTTGGTCTCCCTAAAAAATCTCAAATGAGAATGGGAAAAGTAAGGCCCGTCTGTCTGGAGTGTGTATGCCATCCGGCAGCAACTGAGTCTGATGCGGATTTGGGGCTGTTTCTGCGAAATTCTTAGTACGTATGGAGAGCTGCCACAGGCTTTTCATACCCGCACCTCTGGCAAGAGCACCTGGGAGTAGAAGTCAAATCCGGGAGGAGATGAGGTGCAGCTTGGTGACGGGCGCTGTAGTCCCGGAGGGAGGCTGCCGTGTGTGGGGCAGCTGTCGGACCACAGCTCACCAGCAGCTGACTTCCAGAGCTGTGCTGGGGAGGAGACCGGGCAGTGCGATGCGCAAGCAGAGCTTTAACACCCAGGTAGAACTTCTCAGCAGCTGGAAACCAGGAAAAGTTTGCTCCTCCATCTCTTTGGTCCTGGTTTCTTCCCTTCCCCCCACCTCTTTAAAAGCCCTAAGCCCAGCTGATGGTACCCCTGGCATGTGGGGAGCACTCTCTCCCCATCTACTCTTCCTTGCAGCGCTGAGACCGCAGACCTGGAAGCAAGGCGGAGGATTTTGAGTAGTGCTCACGCAGCTTGCCCGCTCCCCTGGCCTGCAGTGCCCAGATGCAGACGGCTGCATCAGCTTGCTCTTCGCTCCGCCTGATAGACCTGTGGGTATCCTGTAAGCTGGTTATCGCTTGGGCAGCGCTTTGCAGGTGGAAGAAGGTATTTTTTTTATTTCTGTGACCATAATCAAGGCTTCTGGCTGAAGTCTTTCAGGCTACTTATACGTTTTGTGAGGACTGAATCTTTGCTGAAAGCAAGCTTCTGTGTGAGATTTCTCAGGTGTTTTCTGTCCCCTTTCTGCCAGAATTTCAAAGGTAGTAACAATCTTCGGGATGATTTTAGGTGCTCTTATCCAAGCAATAGCCTGTACTAGCAGAGAAAGCGAGGTCTTTTCCAAAAGGAATTGTTTAATGAGCAAATTAAGCCTGAATGGCTGTGATTTTTCTACCTTGTAGGATTCTCTGGCGGCTACTAAGGGTTTGGGTTTTCCCTCTTTTGGACCACTATGGGAATTCTCTTTCCACCCGGCTTCCTCCTAATACAAAACTTGTTGGACCTACTTAACTCTGAGATCTTTGCTCTCTTGAAAAATTTAGTATTTCCACTAAATAAAGATCTGTGGCTCAAAAAAGGTGAGGTAACTGTGGGCAGACAGTCTCTGATCACACCAGCCTTGTCTCCGTAGGAATCCAGGGAAAAAAAAAAAGCTTACATCATTTCTGAGTCTTCTGCTCCTGTTTAGCTTCAAGTTGTTGGTGAAGGTTAAACAGAGATGTTCACCAGATGGTACGTCTTCCCGAGTATCTCCCATTTCATATGGGTATTTGTTTCTTTTGCTGCTTCTTCCATGCTCGGCTTTGGAGTATTTAATCAATAGGAACTGTTTCCATTTCTTTTACGCTGACTATGTCCCTGTGCTTCCATATGGGTCCAGGGAATCTTTGGACATACTGGCTAGAGTGACATCCGCTGCATAGGCCGAGTTAGTTTCTGAATGCAGGGTCTGTCGGCTGTATATGAAATGCAAGTGTTAAACACTAATGTATAGACTCTGCCCTTCTTTTTGGAGTCAGACTGAAGGCCAGGAGAACGTGAGGTGCTCAGCTGCCTTCATTCACAACATAACACATCTGCCAGAGACGTTGTCTTCGAGTCACTTGGGATGCGCTTGCATTTGCTTAGGCTCCGGTGTGCATCGGCTTTCCTGCCTATCCTTCCGCACAGAAACCCCTTCTCCTGCCATGCCTGTGAGCCCGTAACCATGTGCCTTTGCGTGGAGAAGATGCTGCTAACACACACCGCGTTGTCACCGAGTTTAAAGAAGCTGGGCAGAACACAGAGGTGGAGGGAAAAAACCTCCCAGTGTAATTAATCCAGTCATATTACTCCAGCTTTCGGCCTTGTTTTTTTCCTAAAGCTGGCCTGGCCTGCAAAACCCAGGTCTCAATTAATACTATTATCCTGGGGATGACATTTCCTCAGTCTGTCGTCGGTTATTTTTTAATTCTCTAATTTGTTCTAATATGCGCATTGCCTGCACATCAAGTCAGCCATGAAGACGCTGCATTTCCAGGTTCCTTCCTCTCCATCCTCCCAAAGAAATTAAAGCAAGGAGGCTGCGGGACCACAAGTGCAGGAAATAGAATTAGGGAACATATTAATTGGGGCATCAAGTAGGATTTTGTTCCAGGCGGTTTCCTTCCGTGAGCAGCTTTGATGCTTCCCCTTCGCAGCTCTGTTTCTCATTAAAAGTATCCCTTAATGGCAAATGTTGTTTATGCATGTTGCAATTATGTCATGCTGTAACCCCTGTGCTGGCAGGCTTGGCTGATTGGTGGGGAGGAGGAGGTCAGTTGTGGGGAGGAATCGGTGCGGAGGAAGAGGGGGGAGGACGCGGGGTGGGGAGGTAAACAAGAGACAGATAGTTTCGGCTTCGTGGTTCAACGCGGTGGCTGCTCTGAACCCCTCTGCGTTCAGCCGGGCTGGACGCCCGCGTGGGAGCCGAGGCCTGTCGCTCCCTTTTACAGTCGGGTTTTATTCTTTCTGCTCTCTGCTGGCTCTGGGGTTTGCAGCGCTGCCAGAAAAATGGCTGGGTAGTACTAAGGCTCTGCTTTTCCAAGTGAAACCTGGGTTCCCTTTTGCTGTTCTAGCTACCGTTTGATTTAAGACAAGTAGGATTTCAGTTCGGCTTGTGGGTTTTCCGGGGAAGGGAGGGGATGTCTTGCCTCCGTCACCGTGTTTTTCGCTGTCCTTCAGGGCTCTTGTGCATCTCCTCCCAGCTGTGGCCGCAAACCTTCTGCGGGGATGTTCACGGCCCAAGATTCACTCTGATCCCTTCAGACCCGTTGCCTTCAGTGAGGCTGCTCCTAGGTGGCTTTTGCCAGCACTAATTCAAGGCTGTGAGAATAGCTCATTTGTGGGAGGGTATTTGTTTTTCCATCCAGGCAGCCAAAACCTCCAGCTTCCCCTCTCCCTCGCTCATGGACTGGGAGTGCAGAGGGTTCATTCTGCCCTTGATCTCTGAGCTTATGTGATCAGCTCAAGACAAAACTGGTGGTGAACTTAACTTTTTCCTCCGGGTTTTTGATCACTCCTACTGTAAAATGGATTTGCCCCCACGTCTGGATCTCAAAAGCAAACAATTAACATCCATAATGAAAGAAAACAGCTTGTATATGCATGGAGAGCAAGCCAAGCCGTGTCCATGCCCAAGCAAGTTCAGAAGCCAATACAAATACCACTGCTGTGTTTTGGAAACTGTCGGCTTCTCTGGATTGTGGGAGCCAACACGCAGCGACTGAAGTCGATGGCGAAAGCAGTGAGCAAAAACCTCAAAGCTGTAAAAACCAAAATGTAAAACAAATCTAAGAGCAAAAAAAAGAAACCCTCCCTCCTTCCTTCCTAGCTAATATCCTCTCTAAAGTGACTGGAGTCGAAGCAGGCAAACAGGCTGAGGAAACCACAGGAGCTGGGGCTGACAGGGACGGAGCTGGTGAATGAGGGGAAGCAGACAAGTGTAGGAGTCACAGAAGAGAAGTCACTTAGTGCCTAGAGCCAGAGATGCTGTGAAATGACTCATTTTCACTTTGCATGTATGATATTTGCATGCAAAACACATTCTGTGAACCGTCACATGGGTATTCTGCTCGTGGGGTTTGATCCAGGATGAAATTTCACCCTTTCCTCCAGCAAAGTCGTTTATCTTGCTTTCAGGGAGGAGGGAGGAAGTGGGAGAGAAGTGCAGGGAGAGAGAAAGAAATTGTCCTTCAGGCATAAAAATCAGGGATTTATCCCTCAAAAGGGTTACTCAACTGTTCCCTAACATGGGGACAGAAGTGGGAAATATGGTGAGAGCACAAGGTTGGGGCAGAGATGGGTCCTGGCTCTGTATCTCCACCCTGCTGCTAGAACGAACGGGAGCAGTGCCAGTGCAGCCCATAGGCAGGGACTTGGAGCCTTTGTACTGCTTTGACTTAAACCCGTATTCACCTAAAAAGCTCCTGTGTTATGAAGTAAAACTCCAGAAACTAGACCCATGTCACGTTCTGGGAGTCTTGAGGTCCAGGGGTGTTCCCCAACCAGGATGGAATTGCTACTTTGCCTTCGTTCTGTCCCCTGAGAAAGGTTTGCTGTGTTCTTCCTGGTCGTTCCATCTGGGGACCTGATGCCCTTTGCTGGGTGAGGATCCCCCCATGGCACTGGGCACTGCGCGAGGGCCGGGTGCCGTGCTGCCTACTCGGGGTGCTGCAACCGCCTCCCTGATCATGGGAAGGAAATAAGCCTCAGAAAAAGTCAGAGGCTTTTAAAGTTCTTGAAGAGATGAAGCCAACTATCTATCCCCCTGCCTAATCCTGTCCCTAGGCTGAGCCTTAGGCCAGGGGATGTGAATCCCTCAGGCTTATTCTAGCAGCAGCCCTCACTTTGGCTGCTCTTTCTGTGCCCCACTCCCTGTTCATCTTCGCTTTCTCTTTCTCTGAGTCTTAACCCAGAGCTGGCTGGAAGGGTTTTACCCGTTGGGGATCTCAGCAGGCATGTCCTCTGCCTGTGGGGAGGTATGGGGCTCTGCTGGCTCGCTCCACTACCCTCCAGCCTGTGTAGAGCCCAAGAGGAAAATAACTCTCTGTACATGCCCTTCGCTGTTGTTCCAGTGTTGGACCCTGCCGTCCCTGATGGAGGAGCGGCCCTGGACCATAGGGGAGCTTTTCATGCTCACTCTTGAGTATTTCTGGAATTGAATTGTGGCTTGTGTGCACAGCCTGTTGAGTAGTGTGTTCTTAAGCCAGCGTGCTTTTAGGGAGCTTCTGGGTCAGTCCTAAAGACCCCTCTGTGACAGCAAGTATGCTGGGTGGTGTCTTGGACACTGCTGGGCCTGGCTTGGAGCAAAATGAACCCAAGGCAGTCCTGGGTTTCAGCTTTTTGAGATGTTTTGTTGTGTGTTTGTGCCTCTCCTTCTGTGCCCCATCTGCAGAAGGAAGAGGGGTCTTAGGAAAAGGACTCAGGTCTTTGGTTACAGACGGACAATAGCGTAATAATGCTAAGCGCCGGTGTGCTTGCTGGGCTGGGTTGGATGGCCGTTGGCTCTTGTGGTCGGGCCAAGACCTGCAGGGATCCCTAGGTTGGGAACGACTGAGGAGGCTCATAGTTGGAGAAGCAGTAAACCCAATTCTGCAATAAGTCTTGGTGCTGTCCTTGGGCATTTCACTGCTGTGGGCCTTGGGCAGACCTCAGCATCCCCAGAGGAACAACTCCATGGCCGTGTCTATAAGCTTCCACTCCCCCTCTGATGAAGGGATGGAGTTTCCCGAGAGAAGGATTGCATTAATGCAGACTAACCTTCTCCTTCCGCTTTCTCTCTGCCGCTGCTTGTTTTCCAGTCCCTTTGGGAAAGGTAAGCCTTTGGTGCACTGGTGGTGTGCGCAAGTTAGCTGGATTTGGGTTCAGCTACCGTTTGCCCTTCCAGGGCTCCCTAAACAAAAGAGCAAATCCAGAAGCCAGAGCCTGCCATTCCTGATGGCAGGAGTTGTGCCATTTTCACCAGACCTCTGACTCGAGAGTTGATAGACATTTAACTTTATTCTTTATCTCACACACGCCAAGGAGTTCCTTTGGCATAGCTCCGCTGTGGTCCCCTGCGAGAGCTCCTGCTGGTTTTGGCACGGCACGTGGGGAGAGGCATGGTGGGAATGCAGGCAGCCTGCCACCGTGGGCGTCTAGTTACTCCCTGTGCTTGTGCTCCTGGGAACGTTTTCCCTCCAGCCAACGGCACCAGTTGCTCCACTCTGAGAGCCGGGGCAGGAGAAGTGTGTGTCAGTCATGTCAGGGGTTCCAGCTTGCTCGGGTGGATGCGGTTGTGTACAGCGGTCCATGCCAGGGCAGACAGTGGTGCTGAGAGGTGATTTTTTGGATTTGACCTTCAAGGCACTACTTTAGTAGCTATTCAGCTCACTATGTAAGCTTGGCCCTGTGCATCAGATAATGGGCATCTGTAGGTGAGGGTGGGTAAAGGTCTACCTTGTAGTTACTGCCCATGTTCAGACCCTTTGCCTGCATGAAATAATGTCTCTGGGGAGTGTGTCACAGAATTAAATCTGTCCAGGCACTCTTAGAACATACCTGGAGTTTATATTGTATGCAGACCCAAGCCTGTGCTCAGGTCAAACTTGCTGTGTTCTGAGCATGGGCTGCTCTCCAAAACAGGGGGGTGATGAGCTTTGCGTTACTCCAGCAAAGGGAAGAACCTTGAGACCAACCCTCCCCTTAGTCTGAGCTCACTTGCCCAGGTAGCAAAACAGTCTGTGCCCAGGCTGGGTGCTACCAGCTGGTATTTTCTAATGACATAAGCCATCATGGCTACAGTGGGCCATGTACCCACGCCCCTGAAGAAACATGTCATCAGATCACTGCAGTAGTCAAAAAGGCTTTGAAAGGACCTATTTTAGTGCCAAGGTAGAGGAAGGACATCCCAGAACAAGTACATCTTCTAAACAGAGGTTGAACGACTGCCTCTGGCACCTTTCTCTGCGCCCGTGACTTTTACAAGGACTCCTACCATTTCCCATCTGTTAGGGGTTGTTGAATCCCGAGCTGGAGGACTGCATGGGCAAAGGAGTGAGGCTGCAGCGTATCAGTTCACTACTTCTGTTTAAATGCACTTTTCTCAGAAGCCCAAGCAAGGAAGGAGGGAGCGTCACCTGGTAAACAAGCTTAAATGAGGGCTGTGTTGCTGGAAATGTTTATACATTATTCCTGAAAAATACACAAGGCACATTGATAGTGTAGCACAGAGTTCAGCTTGTGCAATCCGGAGCGTGTGTCTGTTGGTTGCAAGGTAGGTCTGTCCCTGAAAGTAAGTTTTGGAAAACTGCTGCCGGCAGGTGAATTCCCTTATAAGAATTTCCTGAAATATCCTGATCCATCTTCCCTAAGTCAGCGGGAACAGCAGTGACAAACCCCAGTGCTTGTGTATTTCTGCCTTGGGTTCCTGACAGAATTAGATGGGCAGATGTGTAGAGGGGGGTGTAGAATAAATCCATGAAAGATGCACTGGATGCAGGCATGGATGAGCAGTGTGGCACGTGTGCGCTGGACCTGGCGTGTGCCAAAGGATGGATCTGTTTGATGGCACTCTGGTATTTCCTGATATCTGGGTGTCTAGTTAAAGCTGCTGCACAAACCCGTGTCCTGATACCTCTCTTTTGCTGAGATTGATTTTTCTCTGTGGTAAAAAGAGGACGTGCAAGGACGTCTGTGGTGTGGTGACCTTAATTAAACTCCCGATCCAGGGCTGGAGGAGCATCAGAAAGGCCAGGGCAAAGTCCCTCGTTCGTTAGTAGAATTTTAATCAGATAACCCTAGGAAACCCATAATGAGAGATTCTGGCTTGTCCTTTTCACTGTGCCATAACACCAGGGAGAAATGATAAATACGCTGCTGTTAAACATCCTCAGGATGCTCGTGAGGAAGTAACACAGAGACAGCGCCGCTCCTCTCCCTCTGTGCAGTTGCTTAGTCTTGGATGTAAAACGAACGTGATTCAAGAAATTGGAAAAGTAAAATTGGTCTGAAATGAACACAGTTGCAATCTGACAATTCTCTGTAAGCCGTGCAATTTTCTGCCTTTTTCTTGCCCTGCATTGCTATTTACCCCTTAATCTCTGTTGCTCCCACTTACATACGTAGAACAACAGGCTGCTTATTTTATATGCCCTCCAAATCACGTGTGTTCCCATGTTCTGCAGACACTGAGCTTCACTGTCCCTGCGGTGCTGGAAATCTCTTCAAATGAAAGATTTTCATATGAAAATTCCTCTGTAATTTAGCCTGCTTATGAAAAAAGTGGAAACGCCTAAAGTCAACAAAACGGCTAGCAACTTGGGTGGCCGAGGGGTAGCAGGTGGGGGTGCCATGGTAAAATAAACCCCAACTTAATTATAGAAACCTCTGTCAAAGAGGCTTTCTTTTTTCTCACGCGCACGTACGTACATGCGTGCACTTTGCTGCGAGTAAGCCTTCTCTGGAGGATCAGAAGAGCAGGGTTAGCAGTTACACACAACTTACTCTTCTTGCCACAAACGGTTTTGCTGACTCAGTCTTAGGAATCCTGGTGTGAGCGATGCCAAATTGCACTCTCTGGGTCTTGATTCACTTGCTGCTAGGTATTTAACAAAAAATCTGTATTAAGGCACTTTCCTAGCAGACAACCGAGAACCTGAGCCCCAACTTTCTGTCGCTGCATCTGCTTTATCCAGCGCTCTGTGCACCTGCTTGCTCAGGAGAGCATGTGGGCCAACCCTCCCTGTGCGAGCCACCTCTGATGAGCGGGAGTAATGCAACTGAGTCAACGGCATCATCCAAATTCCAACATGTGGGCGGAAGAAAAGAATCACCCTTTGTTACCGAACCTAAAATCCCGAAGCTGTCTTCACCATGTAATTTGTTGGTGTCAGCAGATTCCGGGTGCGTTGCTGCCAGCAGTCAGATTGAACTTCAAGGAAGTTGCAACATCGGGAGGGTTAATTATGTACAAAGTGCTGGCCAGTGCAGGGATCCAGCTGTGCTGGAGAGACGATCCAGAGGTGATTGTCATGGCCAATGTTTGCGTGTTCCTGGGGACTCTCGGCCAGTTGTGTTCCCAGCATGGGGTCGTCAAGGCAAGGGAGAACAGGCAGGCTCTGGAAGAGGCTTTCCTTTCTGCAAAATATCCTGGTTCAAAGGAAATCATGTTAGTGTGCAGAGGATTAGGATTCCCGGGAATGGAGCTGCAATCCTTCTGGGTTTAATCTAGTTCTTTTTCAACCCTCTCTAGGGTTTCAACCCTCTCTAGGGTTGAAAATGCTTTTTTTTCATCCATTACAGAAATTTTCTTTAAAAATAAAACCAGAAAATAAGTCTTGGGGTGGGGGAAAAGCAAAATGTATTGATGATTATTTCTTTGTAAGAATGGATGGTGGCTTTACGGCTGTAGGACTTCGATAGTGTTAGTGAATAACTGATGGATTGTATTCAGCTTAAGTGTGTGGAAATTTTTCTCTAAGGCATGGAGTGAACTGGGTGTTGAGGAGATCCTCCCTTGGGACTCCTGCAGTTGGTTTGCCGGGTCCTCCAAAGAGGAAAATACTCTATTCTGCTCTTTCCAAACAACCTGTGGCGCTGCCAAGCCTCCATCCTCCCCCTTTCCAGCAGCACTTAAAATACAGTTTGTGGATTTCCCAATATTTGTAACCTCGTCAGTCAGGGCTTATCTCCCTGATAAATAAAAGGACACAAAAGCACACACGTGCCTTATTGGAGAGCTAACAGAGCGCTCGCCTCGCCTCGTTGAAGGCGAAGACATGGGAAGCGTTCTGTCAACAATTTAAACAGCGCAATTAAAATAAGCATCGATTCCTTTTTTCACTTGCGCTGGTTTCACATCAGTTCGCTGCCGAAGCCGTTTTTGACAGCTGACTTAGCCAGGATGATGGTATCTGTTCTTAAAGCACTACGTTTTCCTCTGCAGATTTCTTTGCCTGGGTTTGGCAAACCCCAAGGTGCCACCCAACCACTTAAGGTACAAACTCTCGCCTTGATCACTTTAGGTTTAAAGTCCTTTGCCCTAATGACCAAACAATGTTCTCCTTTGCCTGGTGCGTGGCACTCCAATGTCCCCACTTCTTGTTTTAATGCAGGTTTTGCTTCATTATGACACAACTCGGTTACAACAGCAGCACACAGAAGGATGCTCAGCTGTCCTTTGTCTGCCATAGGTCAGATGTCAGAGCTGCCAAATTCAGTATTGCCAAACGGGAGGGGATGGAACTTGAAAAAAGTTTCTTTAACTTTTTTTTTTTTTTTTTTGGCAAATTAGCCGTTTTCCTATATGCTACAACAGTATCTGTGAGTCCTCCACCCATCATTTTCCCCGATAGAAATATCCGACAAAGGAAAGCACAGTCGTTCGTGCTACCAGTGGGTGATTTTAAACAGTAGTAGAGTTTGACTTGGTTCCTGGCTCAGAAATGTGTAGTGCAACCGTCTTGTGTCTTCCTCACTCCAGAGTGAATGGCTGTTTAATCTCCATCCCATGGAAAAAATAAGAAGTCAGGACATGCTCATCCCCCGAGATGGGCTTTTTAATTGCTCTGGCTTGACACTCCAACTTAGTGTCCTCATGGCCACTGATTGATTTCAATTAACATTCCCATGCTCCAGGCACTATAAATAACCCTTGTCTGGCCGGCTGCTTCTCCACTGCCAGCTCAACCTTTCTCCTTTAGCTGCTGCTGCTGCTCATCTTGCTTCTTGGCTTGGCCTCAGGCTCAGTCTATAATTCTTTCCAAACTTCCCTGTATAAAATAATCATGTACATGAAGTAAAACAGGAGTCTCATATACACACTTAATAACTCTTGTGTACTGTATGAGTGGGAATTCCACTTCATAACCCCCAGAGCTTTCAAATGGTTCTCATTTTCGGCAGCATTCCTCCCGCAAGATCTAAAACTTCCCATTTTATCCCAAGCCATTTCTTTCCCTTTCAACCTTTTTATTTCTCCTCTAGATTTCGGGGGACAGACGGCTTCATCTTTTCTTTTGGGCTGCGGTTTCGGCAGCGAGGCGGCTGGGAGCTGATAGCACTGTTCTTGAGCTCTTAAGCCAAATGTCAGGGTTCTCTTCCCAATGCCACGTTTTCCAAATTAAAGCTTCAGCTCACTTGCAATTCAGAGCAAAAGGCTACGAGTTGAGATTTAGACTAAACTGATAAGATAAGCTTACGGGGACCTAGAGCTAATATTCTACATGTGTTCGTCTGTCTGCCTACCTGTTATCTCCTTCCTAGTGAAAAAGAGAAGAAAAAATATCGTGTGTATTTAGACACATACTGTATGTGACAGATAGATAACATCTGTATGTATATGGATGCAGGAGCAAGACCGATAGGCAGATAAGTAAGAGGTAGCAATCCACAGATTTGTAAGGCCAGGAGGGACAGTTACATCAAAGGCGTGTGGGGCTGGATGGTTTGCGTTTGAGGGGGGTTGTTATTTTGATGACGTTTTGAAAGCCAAGGGAAAATAGACACCTCTTTGATAAAATACACATGTATTTCTCTGCTTTTCTGCCAGCTGGGGGTATGGTTGGAGTTTCCCAATTTTGATGTAAAAAACCAAAAAGTTCACAATTTGTCTCTGTTGTGTCTGCCTCTTGGTCTCTTTTTTTTCCACCTGGCAACGTGTCTGATAGAAGTTCTCAAAACACCCTGCTCCAGTGGCGTTTAAATTAGGAAGACCTGTATTGATCCTGGATTAGTCCACAAGCATGGCAGAATTACAGGGGACGATAGGCATTCCCCTCCAAAACCAAGAACCTCTTGCTGCAGGAACTCCTGATCCCCTTTAGGAAGACTCAAGACTGCAATCAAATCGGAGGCAAGAGCTGCTCCCCATCATTCCATACAGCTGGCAGAGTTGGATGTCCAGAAACTTGTTCTGTGATCTTTTGGCGCGAGTGGTGAACCCGAAGCGAGCAGGGAGCGGGGGAAAGCTTGCACAGGGGAGGGGTCAGCTTTCTGCCCGGCACTGCACCGTGCCGCCTGTCCCCAGCTCGCTGTAGGCGACCTGCCGCGCTGGCAAGCGCCCTCTGCCACGCTGGTGGCTGTGATTTACTCTTCCCTCATGTGCCACGATCCTGGCTGCGTGCGGAGCCCATGTGCTCTTGTGCATGTCACGCAGTTGCTGGTTACCCGTGCTAATTGAAACATCGTTTTCAATGGTACATTCTTTGGCTTTTTTGTTTTTCCCCCCCTCCCTGCTTTCCACATTTGGAGCCTGGCGCTGGTCCCTCTGTTGTCTCCCTGACTTTATTTGCCAAGCTCGGTGTCAGTGCTGTATCTCCGCACTTGGCCACATGAAAGGACCATAAAACTGTAGACATGTTGGGTGGCTGAACCCCCTCCAGCATCTCGCTGCCTGTCCTGAATGGGGTCACCCAAACACTGGAGGCTCTCATCCAGGTATGGTCTCACCAGAGCCAAGTAGAGGTGAATAATAATTTTCTTTGGTCTGCTGGCTATGCTATTTTGAATAAATGGTTTGGCTGTGATGAGAGCGTGCTGCCGGCTCCTATCCAGCTCGGTGTCCGCTACAACCCTTGTTCAGCAGCGCTGTCGCTTTCGCCACGGTTTGCGGGCTGGACCGATGCTCGGGGTGGTTCCAGGGCGCTGACCTTCGCCTGCCACACTTATATACGCTGAATCCACCAGCCGTGGCTCAACGCTAGCAGCTGGGATTTCCCCTTGCGGGCAGGACCACCTGCCTGGTTCACTTCTGTTGGTGTGATCGCAGCGGCACAACTCATTCTTGAAGGGCAAGATACTGCTCCGCCTTCTTAATGCCCATTTTCCTACCTCTTCTTTGACAAACTCAGAGTTCAGTACCAATGCGTTCAGCTTCTGTTCTGTAGCTGGTGTTGGGCAGCACCAAATAAAAGATGAAAACTCTTTATAAAATCAATATATTGGTAATTAAAAAAAAACTTGAGCAGTGATTAATTTGGAATGAAAGTTAAACATCCAAAGAGGAGTGAATTTTCTTTTGTATGGTACAGTGGCAATAATGTTAATGTTTTCATGCCTCTTAACAGCACTATTTTAATGCTATTCTATGAAAAAAAAAAAGATACAAAAGAGTAGTCTTTTAAAACAGAAATTATATTTCTGAAAGTGTTGAAATTTGCCTATTTGTTGGTTTGGGGCTTAACAGTAAATAAAAATGTAAAACTCTTAGGTCCGCGATACCAACATGCATTTGTGATATCTTGTAGTCCTGCCAGACTTTTTCCACAAAAAAGCAGTGTGAAAAAAATTCACACAGGTCTAATCACACGATCTCCCAAAGCTATTAGTGGATATGCTTATAGATAAACAAGAAACAAAACATCCTGGGGCCAGTGGGAGAAATAAATAGATTTTCTGGAAGGGAGAGTGAGTGTGAGAGCGAGGGGAGTAGCGGGGCAGATGTGTGTGAGTTTGAAAACTGTTTTTTGCATTACAGGATGTAATTTATTTAGTTTGAAAAAACATGTTTTTACGGCATTATTCTGTGCCTTAGAATTCTCATGCGCTGGAAGCCAGCTCTGACTTCTGTGTCAATGGGCACTTGGGGACTCCGAGCCCTGAGTTATTTGACTGTCAAATGTTGTTACTAAGGCACTGGAAATCACTTTTTTTTTTTCCTTAACAAAATTAATTTGTTTTACTCCAAGATGCTCACAGCAATCGTTTATATTATAAAGCCACAAGTGGCAGGAGAACATCTAAAAATAGCACATTCCAAAAGCTCAGATAAAGATACTGGAGGAGAGATTTTCCCTTGTTCATGTGCTGCATTGTTATTTAACCTGAAAAAACCCAAAAGGTGAAATAGGGTGTCCCGTGGTCTACAGCTTTAAGTACTATAATGTTGTTTGTGTCCAATTAATCAATCGCTAAAAGTTATTGGGCCCAATTCTGCCAAGTTCTGTACAGTGTCGTGCTGGGTCAAAGCAGGGAAGACTTGTTGGGCAAATTGCTATTAAATAGGGATGTCAGCACTTTATCAGTGAAAGCTTATAAGTGGCTCATGTGCCAGTTTGGGGTCAAATCATCCGAGTCTGCAGAAACAACTGTGCCGTGGGGATCTCTGTATCTGGGAGATCACCCTGGGCTGCCTTTTCACTCGTGGGTGAGACTGGGTGCGTTCAGGGTGCCGGCTGCCGCAGCCTTCTGCAGGTGTCCAACCTAGATCGGATGGGCTGTTCTTCTCTGGCACTTCTCTCTGATTACAAAGGGAAAAGCATCGGTCTGTGCTGTTGGCATCTTGTAGGGGAGGAACACCCCACCGTGGTGGTCTGCAACGGGCCTTTGATGGGTTTGTTTCTCAAAGTTCATAATCCTGGTATTCCTGC
>NW_010223924.1:18205-27068 GCF_000690775.1 Eurypyga helias
TGACCTTAAACTGAAACTTGGCCCCAGTTTTACCTAGCTTGAGGGCTTGTCCCTGGTTCACTGGGATTTGGCAATGGAGGGGGCCTTCCAGCATGCGCCCTGGTCTCTACAGTAGAGCCGGAGACCTGGCTGCCAGGATCAGGTTGGGACCCTGGGATCGGTTTTTGAAGAGTGTGGTGAACTTTGTGAAATGCTGAGCATTTTAAAGAAATCCTCTCTTGGTCTCTTTCAATGCCAACATGAGTCACGTCCCTTTTTCCAGGCAGGGAATCTGCAGCAGGAGGAAGGCTAAAAGGAAACTTGGGTGTAGTTAGAAAATACAAGTAAGGAGAATAAGGCCATGCAGTGTTGGTGTGTAAAGGGGCCTTTTGTGTAGCATTAACCATACCAGCCCCAAAGGGAGGAAGAAATGGGGCAGCCAGACTCTGCTTTGCTGCCCAAGTTCTTTGGGCTTGGCACAGGGTGAGCTGCTTGGTTTCTTATGTCAGGGACTTTGCTTTGACTAAACCCACTGAGGAAAGGTTTGTGCAGGTTACTGGGCCATTTTGACCTTCTGCTTCCTTTATCAAAGGCCAGAAAAAAGATTTTTGTATTTTATTTTATGTGGGGCCAGAGACTGACTGGCCAGACACGTTTGTGGCTTTGATATAAGCCGAAGTCCTAACTGAAACACTAAATTCATTTTGACAGCTCGGGTACATATTGCTCTTCTCATTCAACAGCCAGCCAAGCGACTTTTCCATTTCCATCAGCGAGCTGGTGGCAAAGGGAGGCGCTGCACTTGGGAGTCCTGGGGCGCAAGCTGCTGGACCATGCCACCTCCATCCTGCAGCAGGGCAGGGCCACGCTGGGGAGCCTCCTCAGCAAGACACAGTAAAACTGCATGGATAAATTGTAATTCTTAAAGCCTTGCTTATGTTGTTGTTCTCCCTGCGAGGGGAAAAGCAGCTTTTTTATGAGCTTCTGATGCCTTGGTGGTAGCTCTCATGCACTGTGTGCAGCCCTGTTCTCCCACCATCAAGACTCAACAGGTGGGAAAAAATCCTTCCTGTACTACTTCCTGCTTTTTGATCAATTCTCAAATTATAATTTAAACTGCACACAAAGGTTTCCCATTTCCCTGTGTATTAACATTAAACTTCTATGACTATGCAGGCATCTAAAATACTGAGCAGACTCGCTGCTTCTGTGGCCCACTTGCCGAGAACACTCTCTCCTTTTCTTCATTCCTAGCTTCTCCTCGCTTATTCATCACTACCTGTGAGCCTTCAGCTGTCCCAGTTGATGCTAATTTAAAGTCTCCATCACAACCAGTGAGCCTCACTCTGTATCTAGCCATCCTTTCACATTTTTGGAGGTGGTCCCCATACTTCTGTGGCAGGTGTTTTCCTTTCTTCAGGAGTTTCCCTAACTGATTCGTCATCCAGCTCTCCCCAGAATCCAAAGGCACACAGACTGACAGCAAGGAGCATCTCCCCGCTTACCGAGTGATGTGTCCTTAATTTCCTGGGCTGGCCAGTGTTGGTCACAGCCAAAGGCCCTGGTGAAATGTGATGGATTGTAGAGTGTTTTGTTATCACAGGCCATGTGCGTTCCCCCTTTTATAGAATAATGGTTGTAAATGTCTTGGAGTCTCCCTTGAATTCTCTCATAGATTGGATGAGTTCTTGGCTGGCCATATGAGATCAGTTACTGGAGTGTTTTGTACTGGGATGTGCTGTGGATTTGGCTGACAGTGCCTTGACGTGCCTGTCGATGATAGAGATGCTTGCAGGCTGTAGCCCTCATTTCTGCCTGTGATGTGTGGTGGCGGGTTTGTTCTCGTGCTTGTTGTGTTTTCGACTGCTTATTTGTTGTGGTCATTGTGTTTTCATGTTCTGATTTTTGGTTATCGTGTAGCCGTGGAGACCACCACTGTGCTCTGCCTCCCGTTGTTGTGGCTTCCTGCTAACCCGCGTTTGTTGTGGGAGATGATATGTGGTGGTGGTGTTCGGCTTGTTCCTTTGCTCTGGCTGCTTGATGTTTGCGTTGTAGCCATAGATTTCCGTGGTAAACCCTTTGAGCTTGGAAAAAAGAACAAACAAGCTTTCCCTTTCTAGTCATTTGTGAAACTCAAACATGATCTTGTTCAGCCTGACCACGAAAACTTGGAGATCAAACTGAGTAAATTGAAAGTGTCCCACAACACAGAAATTCCCTTCTTCTGCCTTTCCACTCTTGTCTCCACAACCAGATTCCTCCCGCCAACCCCGAGCAGAAGGGAGATTTGCCTAGTGCTAAGAGCTGCTTGTGCTCCCGCTCAGGGGGGTGGGACAGTAACGATGCACCAGGACCTGAGCAGAACCGTGTCTTTGGTGGCTGACGACTTTGCACCCTAAAATGACAATTCATGCCTTTGTTTGTCTTACGATCCCATAAATCCATGATTTTTACTGTAAGGTCTGTGTTAGGGGAGTGAACAGGAGGGATTGGGGGGTAGAGGTGTATGTTTGTACCAAGTTTTTCCATGCAAAGAAAAATTTACTTTTTGAACAGCTCCGTTTTGGTGATTTGTCTACAAGCTCCACTACGCTCCTCTTGCTTCCCCCACCGCTCCAGTGCCAAGCATCTCCTTTTACCTGTACAGATTAATGCAGGGAGCCGAGGTATCAGGATTTTATTATCTTCCCTACAGATAAATCCCCTGGATAATCAGGGTGGGAAAACATACCTGCAAGGTACTTAAAATGAGACATTTGAACGCTCCTTGGGAAAACTTTTCCCAAGTCTTTTCTTTTTAACAGTTTGAAAGCCCCTTCTTCCCTCCCCCCCAAACACGATCAACAACACTGAAATTCAGACAGTTGTAATCAGCCCTAATAGGAGCAGAAAAGCCAAGTGCCACGCGTTAATCAGGGTGGGAAAACATACCTGCAAGGTACTTAAAATGAGACATTTGAACGCTCCTTGGGAAAACTTTTCCCAAGTCTTTTCTTTTTAACAGTTTGAAAGCCCCTTCTTCCCTCCCCCCCAAACACGATCAACAACACTGAAATTCAGACAGTTGTAATCAGCCCTAATAGGAGCAGAAAAGCCAAGTGCCACGCGTTATTATGCCTCAGCCCCTGTAGTGCCGGTATCCGGAACCTCGCTTGCGCTGCGATAACAGTAAACAGATGTGAGGGCAGTAGTTGCAATACTGAGTTACCCTTGAAAAATCCAGCTTGCCCCGTGGATTTTTACAGTTCTTGTTAAGGCCCCTTCTTACTGAACGCTTTTTCTTTCTTTCTTCCCTTCTCCCTTTCTGCAAAGTAATTTTATTTTTTGCAGGATCAGCTCCCATGACTGATTCACCATGTGGCTCCATAAATAGTTGGATTGGCATAATTGGGGGGTGAATGGGATTTGGGAGTGAGTGGCTGGTGATTGAGAAAGGAGGGGGAGTGTGATGGGATAAGCTGGGCTTACCACCGAGAGAAATGTTTGTGGAACCACGGCTTTTCCACAAGGAGCCACAAGTCTATATCAGAAGCAGAGAAATGCTGTGAGCGCCGGAGGAGTGAAACTCCGCTCCCTGGGCCAGACGCTGATATCATTGCTCCGAGAGTATTGTCTTTGGCTTTGACCTCGCGCAGGCGTGCATACCCGTAGCTTAACGTGCTGAGCAGTCGCTTCGGAACAGGAATGGGCACGGGAGTCCTGTTGGAGTCTGGAGGGCAGCACTGCTCTGAACGGCTGACGTCCACCCCGCCGTCTGCCTTGGTGCTGAGGTAGGCCTGAAGGTTGGGTGAAGTGTCTGCCTGGAGCGTTATGGAGTTGGCACTTGGCTCCAAAAGCAAGTCCGTTGATTCTGAAGATAAAGAAGCATTCTTGGTGGATCACTTCCTGGGTCCACACGGATGCTTGGACAGTTGGGTGCTCATGCCAACGGAAGAAAGGGCTAAGAAAGCAGTGTTGGCGGGAGGAACAAGGAGTGGAAGCACAGATTTTAGGCTGTTTACAACCTGTTGTGAGATGGCAACCCGTGGTTTCCCAAAACATCCAGTCTGGGGTGCCTGTAGGCAGCTGCCCTGCCCTTGTGCCCCACGCATTCCGGCTGCCTGCCTCACGCTGTTCTCACTGCCACCAGGCAAGCTGCGTAAATCGGCCAACCCCATGGAAAATCAGCCCGGTAACGAAGAAGAAAATGTTTTCTGTTGGATCAGCTTGCTGCTCTGATGTGTTCTCCATCTTCATCACTGCCAGATCTGACCTCGGATAGGGCAAGGGGACGTAGGCAGGGTAGTGGGAAGGTGAACAGGCAGTGGTGAGCCCTCCCCAAGCAGGGACAGGTTACGTGACTGTGCTGCGAGCAAAGGAGGGCGAGTCTGGCCTTTTCTAGTGACTAGCCCAGCAGAGCCTGCCAACACTTGGTTCTTGGCAGCTTCAGTTCGACATTGTCATCAGCTCTGCCCACTTCGCAATGTTGTAATTTGTAGGTGTAGTATTTTTAACCATGAAAACAGTGTCTCTAGGCACACCGTGACCGCAGAATGCCTTTCAGCAGAGAGACGTGGAGAAAAAGAAGGGATTTATTTTGGTTCATGAGGGGGTTTCTCCCTGGAGAAGGGAGGGCCAGGGTTCCTGTGCTAGAGTCCACTCAGCTGTGAGTCCCCGGGGAGAAGTCAGAGAGCTGGGGATGTACGTGTGGGCGTCAGCAGTGACACATCACGAGGGCACATGCAGAATTCCCCTGAATGACCACAGCGCTTTGCCGAACAGCTATCGGAAGGTTTCTCGCCCTTCCTCAAGGGAGGATGCTGTGGTCCAAAAAAGACTCCCAACGGATGTAACTATAATCATCCGGTTCTGTTACAACCATTGCTCTTCCTGTGGCTGTTTTGCTCTTCATTATCTCCCTGGGAAGAGGTTGTTCTCTTGAGCAACAATATCCCAAAACCGGTTTGGTTTCTGCAGTGTCCATATTTAGTGAGACTGTTTCTTATTTAGAAGCAGCCTTTGCACGGGTGTGAAGATGCTCTGCATCATGTGAGTGATGTTAAATGGGCTTTGCCCCCTGGTCTGTAGCTGGAGAAAATGTGTGAGAGATTTCTCTCCTGCTAATAAGCATTGTGTTTGCCTTCCTCTTTGGGGGTGGGATAGATTTGGGGAAAGGAGTTAAAAAAAAAAAAAAAGGCTTTCCAGTGGGACATGAACATTTCTGCCTGCGTTCCCACATTGTTCCCAGCTTTCTGCCAGAGTCCAGCTGTATGACACAGGCCTCCAAAATGTAAGCGAGATTCCCCGGTGAATGACGCACGCAATCGCAACGTGCTGCTTGCGTGGACGAGGCGACAGCAGCCTTGTGGGTGGCAGAGCACGTCTGCGGGCGCTGAGGACAGCACGGTCTTAACCAGCAGCGTGAGTGGGATGGACCCAGACCCTTCTGTGGCCCTGAGTGTGTTTGTAGAAAGGCTTTGACTTCTTACCAGCCCACTGAGAAATGCTTGCTCCTCCATGGATGGCCTCATGTTGGTCATCGTGGGCTGACAGGTACCCCAGTGCCCAAGGGTTTCTGGAGAGAAGACCAGAGGGAGCACCGGGCTCCCAAGAGGTGGGAGCAGAGGAGCAGCCTCCAGCAGCAGCAGAGAGTCTTTGCTGCTAATGCTTCCAGGGAGGGAATTTGAGGAAATGCTTGGATAGGAATAAGTAGAGCTGGCAACAAATGTGCATTTCATTTTATGAACATTTCATGGTGAAACTTAAAACTTCCACAAAATTTGGGGGACTGGATAGCTCAGGGGATTAGTAATGGGATACAGAGCCTTTCATCTCACCAGTGCCTTTTCAACTGCAGCTCAAGTCAATACCAGCAACTGAAAGTTGTTACCATCTGATGGCTTATGTGTAATGAGTTGACGGTCTCACTCCATTTCCTGGTAGTCAGGTATCTGTGGCTGATACACACACAAACACACCATAACGCCTGGCTGCTTCCCAGCCTTGTTGGCAGCCTCTGCCAACAACTGGATGAGTCCGAGAGTGAAATATCCCATTTGCTTCTGGCTGGAAGCTTGATCGGGTAGTATCCTGGCCTGTGCAGCGGGTGAGAAGGTTGTAAGGTGGGAAAGCAGTGGGATGGTTTATAGCAGTGGTCTTAGGTAGACATCTTGCATCTGTATTGGGGGTCTACAAAGAATGTTTTGTTGCAAGGTCCTCCTTTTTTGGATGCTCACCCCTCAGCTAAGCTGTGATGTACGTCAGGGTTATGTTTTGCAAACAGAGCAAAGCTATTATGGCACAGGGCTTTCCGTTTAAAATAACGTCACTGCTTTTCTCTCCCTCCCCAAGTGGTTCTGAGGGGAACCTGGAGCATGTTTTACAAGCATTTGTTTATTAATGCATCTGGGATGAGACGCTAGCGCTGGGCTGCACCATCATCCCGACTTCCAGCTGGGGAAGCTGAGGTAGAGAAAGACCAAATGCAGAGGCAGATATTCCAAGATAAAAAATTCAGGAGTTTGTGGGTGCTGGCCCTGTGCCAGGGTCCAATAATGGATTTAGGCCATTGGTACTCTCTGCTGCTCCCTCAGTTGGGACATCTGCCCTTGCTCTTTCCATCATGAATCTAAAAATGGCCCCTCAGATAAAGCTTAAGAAAAACGCTGTAGCTTGGGGGATGTGTTTTTTCATCATTTTCTGCTCGATAGGCCTCATAATTAGGACATAGTTTGGAACAGGATGACTCCTAATGAAGGTGTCCAAGCATAGATTTTGTTGATTCTGTTTGAAGTCATGATGAGGGGTGGTGATGGGATGAAGAAGTGGCTACAGAGATGACAGAGCTGTGGGGAAGGTTGGGGTCCTCAGCTGAGACTCCCTCACCTCCAGGCAGCGATCCGTGGAGGATGCCATTCCTCTGATGGCGTGTGCAAGACCCAGCATCCCTCAGTATCCCTCCCCCAGGGATTTCTAACACTGTCCCTAGCAGGAGGATCCCTGGGCCCTGCCTGCGGGGATCAGTTGCAGCACAGTGTAAACTGCCCTGGTGAGCATCTATGGACCAAAGTGGGTGGAGGGTGAGGCCCTGTGTGCCCCCCTGACAATTATACAGAGCCAGGCACAAGCTGGTCGTCAGTAAACAAATGATGTCAACTCTACTGGTGTTATTTTTAAGCACTTTGTATATATTACTTGTCTGTATGTATCTCTGAACTGTTCTTTCTCCCCCTCCCACTGCCTCTCAATTGCCCACAGAGCTTCACCCCCCTCTTTTTGGTTAAAACCAACATCTGTAGATTTGTTCCTAACAAAAATAAAGCCATCCATCTCCGTTGGCCTGCCGTTCTGTCATGTAAGCTCAGGAAAGCTGGCTCGCTCAAGGTTTACAGTAGCTGTCGCAGCCCGCAGTGGGAAAGGCACTTATCTGTAGAGGAGGGTTAGCAGTTCTCAAGAATGCATCCTTCCCTCGGACTGAGGGGGTGGTTTTTTGTTTATCCTCTGGCACACAATGAAATGATGGGAAAACATGCTTGGATGCACTGCAGTAGTAAGGTGGGGCAGGGCAGTGGTTAAAAATGGAACGGAGCCTTTGATCCCCAGCCAGAGCAGATGACTCCCAGGGTTTGGGTTTTAGGGTGGACGTCATGTTCTTTCTCTCCATCTCCGTGTACAGAGTGAAGAGTTCCCCTCCTACTTAGGGAGCAGAACAAAACTTCCCGGGCAGGCTTGGGGGAAGAGAGGGATTGCAAGTGAGGTCGGAAGGAAGGAGGGGGCGTTGGGAAGCCTGGCCAGCCCCGCCATCGTGTCTGGCTCAGGTGGGTGCTGGAGGAAGGGGGTGCAAGCCCCAGCCTTCCCGAGAGGGGAGCCCGCAGCTAAATGCGGTGTGGGTCCAGGGATCTCAAAGCACCGCAGCAAAGAGCACACAGCTGAGCCCCTGGGCCATTGCCTTGGTGGGGGATGCAGGGGCTGGCTGGGGCCAAGCAGTGAGTCATGACAGCGGCTGGGGTTTGTGACAATGTTTTTCCTGTTAATCTCCCCCACCATCTCCCCCAGAAAACACAATGGAAACTCCATAATCCAGGAGATAGCCTGGGGCATACCACAACTCCAGAGGGTCCTTGCAGGAGGCTCCAAGTCCTCCCCAGATTTCCCAGCAGCCAGACCAGGTAGTAAATAACCGCACAAGTCCAAAAGATCGAAGGGGAGTGATAGAAGTATTACGTGCTTGCACTTAGTCCCGCTCTATCCTGGATCTGGAGTGGGACGCTCAAAGACTCTGGAGCGCTGACTCCTTGGAGCCAGAGTATATCATCTGTTAAGTCTCTGGCACGACAGACTTGCTTTAGAGTGAGCAAATTAAAGGTCGTCTCTCAAAATCTGGTTAATGCCACATGCCAAAGTAGACGGAGAGAGCAACAGAGGGATGATCGATGCTCAGATGTATAGATCGATCTATGGCTCGAGGCATGTTTGTTTCTTACTTGGTTTTGTTTCTGTAGTCTAGGTATATTGTTTTTATTATTTATAGTGTTGGGGGGAGTAATCCCGTGTGCTTGAATTTATTTGCTGTGCTATGTGGCTGATTTGGAACGCATCCTGTTGTGGGTTTTTTTGTTATTTTTTTGCTAAGGAGCCCGGCAATCATTTGGCACTGAGTAGAGGAAAATAAAGAGGAAAAAAAAAAATCCAAGATTTCATTTAACCGTTTACCTTTTCAGCCCTTAGCCCCTGCGTACATGTTGGAGATAGCCGAGGGACCCTGTGTGGCCTCGATTCAACAGGTCTTCAGTGGAATTTAAGTGCATGCCTAAAGCTAAAAATGCTCTCAAGCGCTTTGCCAAACGGTGGACGCGGTGAGGACGGCTTCGCCCGGGGCGGCAGCGGCTGCCCCGGAGATGGAGAG
>NW_010223924.1:27125-45102 GCF_000690775.1 Eurypyga helias
AGGATCCATTACATTGCAAGTTAGCTTTAAACTGGGTTCAGTGTTTTAACATGAATCATTCATTCCACTAGTGAGATGACTGAGGAATCTGGGCAAAAAAAGAAAAAGAGCGGTGCTGCGGAGGAGCATCTGAAGGGATGCGAGCGGGGGGCTTGGACCGAAGGACTTCAGCAGCTCGGAGGCACGCTCCAGGTGCTTTAGCAGGAGTCTTGCGTTTCCCTTTTTATCGATTAAGGAACTCAGGGTTCTGGGCTGGTTTCCTCCTTGCATTAGTGTGTGTCTGTATCTCTGCGGCGGGCAGAAAGGGCCTGTAACGATATCCTGGGGCTTTGCTTCTGAGCTGAGCCAGGGCTCCACATCTGCAGCGGCTCTTGCCTGGGACAGATGTGGTGTCCCGGGAGGAGGGAAAGCAGTGGCAAGGCATGGAAGGAGGCAGTGTGAATTCTCTGTTTATTTGGGGTACTGGAAGCAGAGAGAGCTGCTGTTGCAGCCCTCCAAACAGGGGTTAGAAGGGTCCCAGAGCAGATGTGAACATGGCAGTTGTCCCTTTGGTCACACGGCTGGGCCTGAGTCAAGAGACTCTGGAGCCCAATGCGGGCAAGCGTCCGGCTGGGGCAAGAAACTTGGCTCTTCTGCAAGAGACTTTTCCTAAAAAAAATCAGCATTCTCGAGGCACTGAGCATTGAGTCATAGGGTCCTGGACAGAAGACAAGGGTCACCCTTAGGCCTCAGAGCCCCTCTAGCGAATTCCTCCTCGCATGATGCCCCGTCTCAGGGATTTCCCTGTTCACATCTCTTTCTGCAACTTGAACTAACAGCTTGGGCTGTGCAGCCAAAAGCAGAATTGGCCAAAAGCAGAATCAGAGCATGTCCTCTGAGCACAGGGGACGTTTCTGGCCTGTTAAATTTGCCGAAGTAGTTTAAATGCAACATTAAGGCCAGGAAACCCAACCCACATAGCCTGCAAGCTTCGCATTGTAAGAAAGCTGAGGCGTCGTTAATTCAGCTGCTTTGCTTGCCCGTGGTATTAACTATGCTTGTTTTCCTTGTTACGTGTAAAACTTGACACCTTGCTATTTCTGACTTTCCATCTGTACCAAACTTGAGACCCAACCTGCTCCAAACACCATTTGGCTGAGTGGACGTTTCAATAGAAACTTGAGTTTGTGGAATTGTCCACTGTAGCATTACTCTTAATTTAAGGGTTTGGGATTTATTTATCATTACTGTGCATTCAGGGAATTTGTCTCACGTTTTGTCTCATTTCCAAGATATTGGAAGGGACAGAGGTACATAAACGCTTGGTTTTAAAAAATATGCAGCATTGCTCTTTCTAATGAGTTTTAAGGTGTTTTAAGGTAATTTTTTTTACTGTCAACATCAGCATGTGTATTTGAATTAATCTCCCAGGCTGACTGCTGGGAATACCAAATTTCCTACTGATGTGACTACTGTTGTACAAGCAAAATATCTCCATGTGCGCTGGTACAAGGAGACAAAAGTTAGCCCTGCACAGTCCAGACTGCTCGGATGGAAACCAGGTTGGGCATGGGCAGAGGAACTTGGGTCTCTGCATCCCTATCTTCTTTCGAAGGCACCCTCCAAGGTGTATCCATTTTTCTGTGGCAAAATTCAGCAGAGTACACGTGGGTCTCTGTTGAGCATGTTCCCAGTAAAACTGATCCAACCTTTTTTCCCTCAACTCTGTGTAACAGGTTACACTGAAGAAAAAAAAAGAAAAAACCACCAGAATTTGGCTAAAATCAAAATGTTTTCCAAGACTATCAGCTTCAACTAAATTTTCCAGCAGATAAAGTTGGCGTGACTTCCTTTAGCTTTCATGTTTTGTTTGGATGACACCAAAAGGCTCTTGTCTCAGTAGACTAGGATCTTGTCATTTCAGCACGAGTATTTCACTTTGTCTTGGTGGTGACCCCACACTAGGTGTAACAGACCTTTAAAGGGAATGGATGATGCCTGTATACCTCTGCCAAAAGGGACTCAGAGTCCGTGGCTCCGTAGGGTGCCTGGAGGTAGGGTGTAGGGTAGGACTTCCCACCATGGTGACGTACGGAGAGGCAGCATGGAGAAGGAGCTGGTTGCCTTTATGGACTTCAGTATTCAGCACCAAACTGTAGCTGAGTCGCTCTCATCCATGAGGGGGCATTGGTTTTACCGAAACAGAAAAGATGTGTGTTTCTTCCTAATGGAAAGCTCTGGGACTTTTTACATTGTAGAAAACTTCAAAATCTTGGCTGTTTTTCTCCAAATGGAAATCTTATGTGAGTTCTGTCACACTGGAAGTTGTGACAGATCAGGGATGTTGCCTTCCGCCCGGCTGCAACATCCAAGAGCAGCCAGTGTTGAAAACCCTGGCATGGTCCTTGGGAAAGCCACTTTATTTATATGTTTATTATACATGATACTATTTTAAATTCCTGAAGTTTCTCTGGGAGGATAAAGAAAGATCCTTCTCCTGTGTCCTTGATGGAGGGGGAAAGAAAGGCAGACTAAGCTGTGAAGAACAGGTGAAGAGTCCTTATGTTAACACGTGATGAGCTATCGTTGCTCACTGTCTGGTTAGTCCCATCGGTGTTTCCAAACCTAAAGCCCAGAGCATGATTTTTCCATTTAGGAGGCTGAATTCCTTGTGTATGTTCCTAAATTCATAGCGTGCGTTTGCTTCTAAGCTAACAGTGTTTCTCAGCAGGTACCGCTGGTAAAACCACAGACCTCTGAAAGCACAGACAGTGCTTTGGAGACGCTTTATCTCCCTCGTAGGTGCCGGTGGGGAAATGGGAACTCTGCTGCTTTCTTTCCTGGCTTTGCTTACAATCCCTTCTCACGGCTGTGGGCCATTAAGCAGGGCATGCTGCCTTCCCCCTGTGCCTTAGATGGTTGGTTTTACTCAATCCAAAGATATATGGTTGCATTTTGAATGAAAACTACATCTGAAACCAGTTTTATCAGTTTCCTGGAAGATGACAGAAAGAAAATATGTGAAAAATGTCTTTTCACCACTGTTGGGTTGGGTTTTTTTGTCCTTTGTCACCCATTGCATCAAGCTTTCTTATCGTTTGACCATGAGAAAATGTTTTCACCCAATAAAACCGAGGCCAAACCCTTGTGGGTTCATTAAGGGGTGACTGGTGTGACCAGAGATACCTGATCTTGAGTGCCAGAGCAGCGTCAGCTCTGGGACCTGTGCTTGCATTTATTTGCTTGCAAGTTGATGTTTTGGGGCAGGGAAGGAGAGAGACATTTCTCCTGCTTAAGCAAGCTGTGCTGATGTGAGCTGGCTTGCTGCAGGCGAGCTCAGCTCTGCAGGCAAATGAGAGGAGCAGCCAGCACCTTGCTGAGCTCCTCCTTTCCCCCCATCACTTAGGGAAGCAACTCTCACGTCTCCTCGGCTGCGCTGGGGCTCCCAGTACGAGCAAAGGAATAAAGGGGTATTTGACAGCCCATAACTGTCTTGTACAGAAACATGGCAAGAAACATTCTTGTTTTCAGTGACTTCCCCACTAGGCAATATATTTTTCCCATTTCTCCCAGTGGAAGTAGCTTTCCTATCGGCGTAACAACGTATTAGTTAGGTCACTTCACAGCTATGAGGCTGTTGTGTGGATTCCCTCTCTTCGAGGAATTCTGTCGATGAATCATCAACACTTAAGGCCGTAGTTTGATGTCTTTATTCACACTTAATGCTAGTACTTGGCCGCAAAAGTAATCCTGCGGAATCCGATGGGACTAACTGTGGAGTTACATACTATTAAATCTTTGGCCTTTTAACAGAGTAATGGGTTACAGCCAGATTTGAAAACTGAAATGCAGTCCTGGCTTTCGGAGGGGTTAGGAGTGGTACAAGGCAAAATTTTTCGTGATGAAACCTAGACCCATATGAAAATTCCCTGCTAGCTGGCTTCCTTGTAAACCCTTGGATGTGATGCTCGGGGGGAAAGATGGTTGGGCCCGGCTGGCCTGGCTTCCCAGAGCGACTGCTGGGGTTGGGAGCAAATTACATCCCAGGTTGGGGGTTTTGTCAGGGCATTTTTAATTATATTTTTTTTTAATTTGTTCATTATTTTTGTAATTAAGATGCTTCAGAGCATAATAAATAATAACTTGTCCAGAGTAAGAGCTTTTTAAAGCTGAATGTGTCAGGGCAACCTGCCTTGTGGGCTGGTGAGAGACACAATCCCACTTTCTGGGAAGGGATTTTGGGTCTGATGGTGCTGCTTTGTGTTTTTGTAGGAGAGCGTTGCTCAGGTCTCCACTCAGATTCTAGGTGGGTTTGCTGGAATTTTCTGAAGCGATGTGTAGACCAGTTCAGCTTCCTTGGAGGGTGGGTGAGAACCATTAACCTCACTTTTCTGTCCAAAAAAAAAAAAATAATGAGAAGTTCTTTGAAAAAGCAGCAGTGTTGTTGTTGGTCTCAACAGTATCTTGGCAACTCAGTGCTTGATGAACTTCAGATGTAACACTAATTGAGAGCGGGAGTGCTGGATTAAGAGTTTTGGGGGGCAACCCACGCCCCCCAGTTTAGACCTTATAAAAGTGAGGATGCAGTTTGTGATAAACCCTCGGTTGTGCCCGTTGATGCACTTTCCTGTGTGTCAGTGGACCCAAAAGCGTAGGAGGCAACTGAAGAAAACAAGCCCACCTTTTGGCTTGTTCTCTGCCATCTGCAGTCCCGCTGTCGGATGGGGAACAGCAGTACTCCCAGCTACATCCCATCAAAGCGAGGGAGGATCTGCCCGTCCCTTTCTGCACAGATCAGGCTGCAAGCAGCGTTAACGCCGCAAGAAGAAAACGGGATCCAGACCTGGTGAGTCACGGCGTTCCTGCGCCTTCCTTGATTAAGAAAAACAAAACGAATGAACAGTTGTGGATCACAAATCTTCGTTCAGCGAGCTCTCGGGAGTCAACCTCGGCCGCAGGGCTGCAGCCTCGGCGGTGGAGGGGCTGGTGCTGTTCCGTGCAGTGCGCTGGTGGGATGAAGTCCTGCCCAGCACCGCTCAGCTGGGAGCAGAGAGCGGCGCCTTGAGCACAGCCCTGCCCCGGGCGCCACGACAGCCCTTTGCAACGTGCCCAGGACGAGAAACACCAGCAGAGACACTCCAGTGCAGCTGTACAAAATTACACTGCAGGGGAGGAGGGTGGAGAAATGAAGAACAGCCATACATCCTCCCTCGGACAGGGCTTGGTTTACACTGCTCCACCGAGGGTTTGTTTTCTTTTATACTAGGTTGTATCCCGGCCATGGGGACTGTATGTGAAAACATGACCTGGAGTGGGAGCTCGGTGGCTCATGGTGTTGCGGGTCCCCTTGCCTGAGCTCCAGCAAGGACCCAACATGGAAGCATTGAAGTCTCTCTCTTTCTTCTTCGACCTCTGTCTCTCCCTTCCCCCCTTCCCCTCCCAAGGTGCTTTTAATCCCTTCGGTTAATGTGAAATTAAGATAATGAGTCAAAGAGAAGAGAAGGCTGGGAAAAGGGGTGGTGGGAGGGAAAGGGGGGAAGAAAAGAAAATAGAAAGAAGAGACATTCTTCTGACAGATAATTAGGGAGATTGGTTTACCAGCCAGGGACTAATGCTGGCTTCCCAGCTCAAACAGTCCCTCGTGACTCATTTTGTGACTTTAATTTCTATGGGGTTCCTTAAGCAGGTGCCCTCTGACAGGTAGTCAATAGGGGACTTCTGGCAGAGCACCAGCGCCTCTTCGGAGAGGTCAGATTCGGAGGTCAGAGAGCAAGGCCCTGGAAGGTTGTCGGGTCAGGAGCCATCACGGTGACAGATGAACCTAAACGTGTTCCCTTCTCCTAGGCTCACCCTGGCAGAGCTGCAGCGCTGGCATCTCTTGAGACTGGCCCCCTCTCTGCTAAGAGACGTTCCTGTTCGTCTCCCGCTCGCACCTCTCAACTGCTCTTCATTAGCCAGAGGATAGGGCTTGCTCACAACCCTGGATCCGATGCGGAGAGGGTGCTGTCTCCATACCTCTCAACTGGTCCTCATTAGGTAGAACAGTCCCCTTTTGTCCTGCATGAAGCCCCCTTTGTTTCTCAGCCACAGCGGGGCTGCGAGAGCAGAACCTGATACAAAACAATGCAGCATTATTTAGCCAGAGCCTCAAGTCAAGGAGAGAGCAGCGTTTCGGGAAGCTCTCGCTGCCTTGTGTGTGCATGTGTAAATGCCCGCATATTCTTGCCTGTCCTTCCCGCTCTGTGCTCCTTGCTGGAGTTTCTACCTGGAGTTCACACCATCTTCCCCCAGCTGACATTGCAGGACCCCTCCGAGAAAGTATTTCTAAGGTGGTGTCGCTACAGGAATCCCCTTCCTTTGATTTTTCTGCTGGCAGGGAGCAGCTCTTATTCTGCTTCTCTGTGTTCTGGGGAGACTCGGCACTCCCCCCTGTCCTCAAGTGGTTTGCACGGGGTCCCCTGCTCTGGCAGCATCTCCCTTGGCATGGGGGATCCGTGACCATTTCGCTTTGCTTTCACCCCTCCCAGGCTGCCTCCCTGCTGCCAGCAGCTGAGGTTGTGTTGGCTGGAGCCTCATTCTGTCTGAGATTTCTTTCAGATTGAGGATAATGATGGCAAAAAAGAAATTAATTTTCTTTATAATTGGATTCCCGCTTTTCCCTGAAGAGCTGATGTCTTTTTAAAAAGCAGCGTCTATCACCTCTGTATTGGTGGCTGCAACGCTGCTGCAAAGTGGTATCACCGTAGAAGTGTCTGGTAGGTTATAAATCGGGTGGCAGAATTAAATGCTTACATGCCTGGAGTGCCAAGGTCGGGTCCCTGATCCCATTAGCCACTTCTTTCGCCTAGAAACAGCTGGAGCAGAGCTGAGCATCAGCTGCAAAACGCCTCATTCAAGTAGAAACTGCGGAGGCAAACTGAAAAGAAATGAACACAAATGTTGTGCTTTTGGGTCCCATCCACTCCAAAAAAAGAGAGGACTGGGATTAAACGGTGTCAGACCTGAGAAAGAAAATAAAGCCTGTGGGTTTTTTTTTTTGGGGGGAGCAACTGGGGAGCCAAAATGCTGCTTGCAGTGAATAGTGTTCCCAAAATTAAGATCATTTTTAAGTATTTTAACACATGCAAAAAAAAAAAAGAAAACCCAATGTGGGTGAAGCCACAGCAGAGCTTCATAGAAGCAGGAGTGAGGACAAGGAGCTCATTGTCCACATGCCAGTGATCCAGAGGGAGGAACTCCTCTGTCCTGTGCAAGAGTCTAAATACGAAAGTCTTCTGTAAATCCAACTTGATTTGTGAGGCAATTGGAGTGGGGAAACCAGGACACCGGTGTGGAGAAACAGGGCTTTGTGGGTTTCCTGGTACACCTCTGCCGAAGAGATCCTCCTTCACTTGGATCATGTTTCTGTGGCCTGCGGGGCAAGCGTTCACACCGACATCTCTCTGCCAAGACTCTTGCGTCATGTTGGTCAAGGTTTATTTTGATACGACCGCAGACGGCGTCACGTGTTGCACAACGGCCGAACTAACATTTCAGCCACCTTGGGAGGCCCTTGCCTGGTGACCTCGAGCCCTGCCACTGCATCCGAAGGGTGCTGTGGGAAGCGGGGCGATGGCTGTAGTTCCGCATCTACGTTCCGTTGGGTGTTGGATCTTCCCACCCCATTGTGCGTTTTAATTCTGTGCAGCCCATGCAAAGAAACTGGTGCAGGCCTCCCGTGTGACTCAGAAAGCGGTGACACACGCAGGGTTGGATGACTCTGGCAAGCAGATGTTTCAGTGGGCAGCTAAGAATTTGGGGAGGGGTGGGGGGTGTTTTTCTTGTAGGAATCTCCAGCGCTGTTTGCAGAAGGGCTGGAAATTCTGCCCAGTGGCTTGAGTGGTAACAGGTTTGATCACAGGCGGGTGCCTTGCTTTCGTTTTGTGCTCCCCCCATGCCACCTTGCTGGTGGGTGGGGTTTTGGCACGGCTAAAGCAGCTTGCCCAGGGCTCGCCGCACCTACAGCAGGGTGGTTGTCCTAGGAGGGTGGCAGGGCTCGGACTGGATCCGTGTGGCAAACTGGGAGCCGTTTGCCCCTGCGGGTTGGAATTGCCTTGTGGCCAAGGAAGGCGGCCAGGAGAGCTGGGATGGGGATCTGACACAGAGCCGGGCTTCGGGATGGCTCCCTGCTTACGGCTCTTTCTGTGTGCAGATGCCGTAGCAGGGTGGGACTTTCAGTCATGCAGCTGAGGGGCTTGTGTTTTGTTTTGAACTGTAAATATAACACAATTGTGTTTATATAACGCAATTATGTGAGATGCTGTATATGGGTTTTAAATAGAATAAGGGTTAAATTTAGCCTCTCTTTTTTTCCTCCCATTGATTTTGCAGAGATAGACTTGTGTTTGAAAGACTTCTCACCCTTGAGTTTACCGGACTCTGTACTGCATGATCTCATTGCTGGTATCTCACTCTTTCTCCACCCTTCCCTCCCGTTGTTTGCTATTTTGACTGAAGATGAGACATTAGAAATTAAACAAACTTTATAACGACAGGGAACGCATCATCTGATGTGTTTATGCAGTCTTAAACACAACAAGATCATTATCTGGAGACACTGGAGACCGGATTCACATTGGATATAAATGAGCAAAGTTCCCATCGAGTACATGATTTACACCAGCGTGGAGTTTGGCGCCAGGGTGTATAAAGATGAGCAAGAAAAAAAAAATCGGTTTTGCAGACTTGCACTTTTACGCATGCGAACGCTTTTTATTATCCTCCATTTAGAAAGTGGAAAAGATTAATGGAAAAAGAAAACAAATAGGCTGAACATAATCACAAAAGCAAACTTTCAAATATGAACTAATTTGTATTTTTTAAACCTGACTTGGTTCTTTTCCAGCCAGCAGCAAAGCGATGGGCCCAATGACTAGGTCTCAATTTCCGCACTTTTTAGAGGTCAGCACGTGGAATTTGCCTCCTAAAATGAGCTGAAACAATATCTGGGATTCAGACCCAAGTGCCAGTGATGCAGAGGGTTATGGGGATTGTGCTCTGTCATAGGGGATTTTAGGAGAAGCTGTTCCTCAGCTACAGCTTCTGCTGAGGTGGTTTTGAAGTTTCCACTGTGATCCATAGGTCCTGGGATCTCTGCAGTAAATGATTGTAACTTTATGCTTGGAGGCAAATCCTTGGGTGACCTAACCCAGCTCTGTTATAAGCAGCACTTCATGTTTTCAAGGCCCTCAACCAGCAACATCCCCTCAATACCGCTTTGATAAAGTGGTTTTTGGTTTCCAGACAGGGTCTCTGAGGAAAAAATTCATAATCTGTCAAAGCCATGCAGAAAGTCGGAGCAGCATCCCAACTCAGGGCTGTTACTCTCCAGATGCTTTCAGGCTGTTGCTCCTGTTTTTCCATCCAACTGGTCCTTCTAGCCTCCTTCTTCTAGTGGAAGGTGTCCCTGCCCATGGCAGGGGGGTTGGAACTGGATGATCTTTAAGGTCCCTTCCAACCCAAATCACTCTGTGGTTCTGTGACACCACAGCCATACTTGTAAATTCTCTTCTTTTATAGCGTATAAGGAAATACCTTCCCTCTTTAACAGCTGAGGAATCTGGAGAGGTGAGGATAAACCAGAGATACTTGGAGGAAGAAAAAGAGGAGGGATGGCTTGACCTTATGCTGGCCCTGTGTACATGACCTGGAGCATGTCTGAAGTGTGCTGCTGGTCAGGTTGGGCTCATGCAAAGGGGGACAGAAGGGCATCGTGTCCCATCAGCTCTGCTCATAATTTTGTGCCTGCAGGGTGATGGGGTAACCTGGCCATGGGAGGCAGGAACCCTGCTACTGTTGACCTTCCCTTGCTTTTCCTTAGCAGTGTCCTAGATGGCTTAGATGATGATCGCTTGGCGAAAGACTGGAAAAATTCTAGTTTCTCAAGTTAAAAGACTGGCCTCATTTTAAAATATTTATTTCCCACCTCAGATAATGTTTCCAGCACTGAAAATATTAATTAATAAACACATTAACAACTTCTTTAACTCTCTGAATCTGATTTCCAGTTGAAAATCAAGGCAAAGTGAGATTTTTGGTAGACTCGTAGGTCTTTCTGCAAATAAAAAGCAAAGTCACAATGTTGATTTTTAGTCCCTTAAGAAGGAAAAAAAAAAATATGTGAAAGAGACACTTTTGGAGGATAAAATTGACCAGTCAGGCAAAGTTTGGTCATCTCTTATCCACAGTTCCCTACAGCCTGGAAGAATCTTCCAGTTGTGGGTTTGTTTTTTTTTTTTTTACTGGTCCTTCACTCATAGTTGTGAACTAACAAGGATGGGATATATATGGGGAACTTGAGCAGGCAACAGACAAAATAGTTTTTATTCTAACATGGATCCAAGGCTTAAAGTAATCTGTACACCTTGAAGAGCTCTCCGTTATCTCGCTGTTCCTTCAGGAGAGGATTGCCATTGCTTCCTGGCAGCAGGGGTTGATGCACAAAGGTAATCTGAATAATTTCCCATGTTGTTAGACCTGGAGCAGTGGTCTCCCAGCCCTTGTAAGGTTTAAATTGGTGGATGGACTGGCACCCACATCGTTCTCTGGGCTTACCGGTGATGTACCAAGTGTACGTGACATTTATTGGTTTAAACTTGGCCCATGCTGGGTTTGAAACCCCTGTTTATTTTTGAAGATGAGGCGATGCTGTGGTTGAATGGCGCGTAAGTCAATGCCCATTTCTGCCATTTGCACTGTTCATGGTCTCTTCCGTTGCTCCCTTCCAAGACTCCCTAACTCCATGCTAATTGGGTGCTGGCTCCAGGCTATTTTAATACTGTTTGATGATAATAATCATTCCCGCAGGATGAATGGTTGAGAACAAAGACAGGAAACATCCCCCTGATTAGATAGAGGCAGGGGAGCTATTGGAGGAAAAAAACAAATGACAAAAATGACAAATGAGGGTCCTGTAACTTCTGCCATCCTCCTGGGGCATGTGGAAGAGCCTGGAAGGATACGTGAAAAAGAACATAATTCACTGGTTTGGCAAACCACATGTTGGAAGTCTTCAAGTATCATCTCCGTCTGCAAACAAAAGCTAGCAGGAGAGATAAGGCCAGGCAGCTACCAGAACTGAGCTAACAGTGACCTTTCCTATTGCGTTAATGCTATTACTGGGTAAGAGGGGACGAGGCAACACTCAGATGTAGGTTTAGGTGATGAACAAGACATGAACTACATCTACGATGTATTCTGGTGCAGACCTGAGCACTAGTTGGGGTCTGACCTTGTTTCGTGTTGACTTTTGTTGATGTAAGGCCACATCCAGGCTAAGCTTGGTGTGCTCCTTGGGGAATGCCAGAGAAGAGAAGTAGGCCTTGCTGTTCCTCAACGGTGACCCATGTGTGTACACATCTGCAGAGTAGATGTTTTGGATGCAGTCTATCTGACTTCTTGATTTCTGAGTAAATCTACGTTTACCTAGAAGTTATTGGATATTTGCAGGATCCTAAAAGAGCTTGCAGGTCTCTTCCTGCAAGGGCTGGAAGGTTTTGCAGGAGCCTGCACTGGGCTTTATGTGTCAATCCATGCAAAAAAACGTGAGTGCATGGAGCTTGGACTAGGTAGTGCTCAACCCTCCTTCCTGGCCAGGTACCAGAGTCACTGGGATCTAGTTCTGCTTGGGCTTTTTTCGTTCACCAGATACAGAAGTGCTCTGCATACTTGTCAAGAGCAGCCTGGTATGTCTTGGGGGAAATAATCATCAAAAACAAACTCTTTGACTTTAGTCAAATTGTTGTCAGAATATTGTAGCTTCTTAAAAATGGAAAGGTTTTAATTTGCAGTGGTTGAAAAGTGAGTGGGAGCTGGAAGTACAGGGGAGCTGGACCCGATTAGCCCCGAGTCCCCACACGCTGTTGTGTGTTTCGGTTCTGTTTTTGTTTGTTGAACTTTGTTTCAGCTAATTCTGTTTCGTGCTAGCGTTCAGAGCATTGCCTTGGTTTGTTTATGATCGTTGCACGCTGAGGATATGAACAGAGTATGGACATCCGTGCGAAGCCTCTGAAAGCGGGGAACTTGGGCTAGAGAGGACTCCGAGGTACCCAGGGAGTTTGACACTTCTGTGGCTTTGTAAAACGTCTGAAAGGTTTTCTGAAGCTGATTGAAACATAAAACAACTTTTGTCACTGTTTTCACTGTAATAGAGGCAAAAACCTGACCCGGGAGAACAGCACTAGATCTTGTTATCTCTGACGTTTCTTGGCCTGCTCCTTACAAGACCCTTTGAACAGAGGTTACTGTGGTTCTTGGTGATGTCTAGGTTTGAAGCCAATAAAAATCTGCCAACAGTAAATGGAAATATTCTGACTTGTATACCTTTAACTTCTGGGATAAAGTATATTTTGTAATGCAGCAAGGTTTTGTTGATGGCATTTTTGAAAGAGAGAACGACTTTTTAGGTGTGCTCTTATAAAAACAAGTCTTCCATCTGTGTTTAGTGATAATTTACAACTGCTTTCTTAGACCTGTGCTGTGAAGTAAATTAGGGACATGCCTGGAAAATAGTGGGTTGGCTTAAACATGCTGCAGAGCCTTTTTAGTTTCTTTTACCCCTTGTTTTTAAATTAAAGAAATGTGATGATTTACAGCGTTTGATCTCTGAATGTTGCAATTTTTATTAGCATTTGTTTCCAGTTGTGTGTTTTCCCGGTAATCAGTTTATGGAACCTTTCACCTCTAGATCTCCACCTCCAGTGTCACGTGCATTGCTCGGTTCCAGCCATCTGGCTCTTCTCTCCCACCACGGAACAAGTGAGGGGGTCACGTTTTTCTAAAAAGGGAGAACAAATACTTCTGCAACCATTGCTACTTGGCAGCGTTGTTGGATGGCCTCAGCAGGGTCAAGGACTAAAAAACTGCGGAGTGACCTACTGGTCCCTTTCTAGATAGGATATTTCAACCTGGGACTGAGATGTACCAAGTTGCTGAAAGGTTCTGCCGAGCAAATCAACCTAATGTGTGATTCCAGTTTGAAATCAGATATTTTTCCTTCATCCCTCCTTTGGAGGGTCTAGTCAATCAAGATATGGCTTCAAACCACTCATTTCAAAATCAGGCAGATCTGTCTTCCCCATCTTGAGACCAGTTCAAAATCTGTTAAGAGTTCCTAATGTTCACAGGCAACGGCCGGACAACTGGACTTCTGCTTTATGAAGAGCTGGTCTAACTTCAGGGAGAAGGTTTTTAGAAGGTTGCTGAAATTTAAAAATCTCTAATAATTTATGCTTATCCTTTATTTTTGGCAGAAACACCTCCAAAAATGTTCCACTGTCACTCCCATTCCCTTGTACCTTTGTATATGGATGAGAAGGACGCTGTTTCTGAGTCCCAGTAGACCACGCTACTTCGCTTACTCCTGTACGTGCCAGATCTTACGGTGAAGAGTCTGCTTTTCCCAGAACGCTGTACCGTCGGCTCTTGTGTACCCTAGATGAGCTACCACTTAAGCAAAGTGCCGTTCCCTTTGTAAAAAGGGAAAAGCTATGATTTGGTTTAAGCAGACACAGCTTTGGGGCTTGGATTGCTCTCCGAAAGCACGGTCTATGATTCTGACCTTAAATAGGCTCCGTAACATGTCGTTCCAGCCTCTGCGTGTGTGCGCGCGCGTTGTTAACTGTTTCCATGTTTTTGACAGATGGGTTGGTGTACGTCGCAGCGAAGCCAACATCCTGTTGAACAAACAATGAGGAAAGAGGAGGGAGGAAGAATGGGGTGTGGGAGAGAACACAGGATGCCATTTATATTTTTATTTATGCAAGCGTTGGATTTTTTTGAAATATTGTATATGTGGAAGACCGAGAATTGGGGAGAAAATGGAACTTTGAGTCTTCATTTATGAGCAGTCTTCAAACAGAAGACTTCTAAACCTCTCTCCAGCGACCGAGACTTGTCGTTACTCTTAGTTGTACTGACATCATGGGGAGTCCTGTCGTTGAAGGAGTGGAGTTACTGGGTTATAAGTCTTTTGTGAGGCACTCTGTCCATCAGGCCCTGGCTGTGGTGTTTCTTTGGGAGGAGCTTTGAAGGTTCGGGCTGTACAGTTTTTTGCTTTCAAGGATTTATGCGCATATCTGAAATGTAAGTAGCCCTGGTTGGGCTTCATCTTTCAGTAAATTGCTGAGTGACCCCTTATGCCTTGACCCCAGAGTCGCCATCCATGTTCCTCCATACACTTTGACAAGAGCAGACATTCTCATGCGAGAGACAGGCAATGTTTCCTTTTGGTCAGAGCACTGGACTGGGACTTGGACTTGGGTCTGCAGGCTGAACTTGGAGAAAATGGACAGTCCTGTCAATCTGTAGTGTAATCTGTAATGTGTTTTGGAGATCTAGTGGTACAGAACACTGTGGGCCTGGAAACATCTCCAGATAGCTGATAGCTGTCTGCTCTTGTGATGGCCAGCAGAAAACTCTCTCGGTGCTGTAGGCAGCTTGTATCGGCGGCATTGGTGCCCAATCTTGACCCGATCCCGAGTCAGCTGGAGAGCAGGGCCCAAGTGATGGAAATCTGTTTGCTGAATGGCTTGAGAAACAGTGCAGCGTCTTCTCTGTTATTGTCAGAGTCCTTTTCAGATTCTCCCTAGCAGAGCACAGAGCAATTTCCAGTGATTTCTGATGGCAGCTGTAGGAGCAGGTCCTGTCTCGGGTGTCTCTTCTCAACAACCAGGGTTGGTGTTGCAGGACTCTTCAGCACTGGCTGGCATCTGCCCTCCGGGTCAGTGTGATTGATTTAGATGAATACAGAGTTCAGCTGACCTCAGCTCCTCAAAGAAAAGCTGACCCTGCTTTCCACCTCCTTCTTTCAGCTGTGCCTCTGTATGCGTGTTGCTCTGCTTTCTGTCTACCATAACCCAGCTCTTATGTTTATCTTTGGAGCATTTTTTGCCCCCTCTCGTGTGAACCCTGTGCAAATTTAGTATCTTTCTCTACTTAAGTTTCTGCATCCCTCCCTTCTGCGATCTTGCCCTGGTTTACAACAGAACTGTTGTAAACAGATGTTTACAACATCTTCCTGGTCAGATGCTGTGCAGCGATGCAGCCAGGGCTTGCTGAACCATCCGGCTGTCGCCAGAGGCATTTGAACAATAGCATTCTGCTGCTGAAGGATCCAGATAGCCTTTCTGAATTGCTGAACACCTTACCCCAAGGGTGTACCTGTTATCCCAAGAGCAGGGGGTATCACTATGTCACCCCCTCCAAAAGCGGCCAGCTCCGTGATCGAGAAGCAACCGTGAAACCCTCCAGTTCTGCAGAGGCATTTGCAGGGATCCCAAGCGGTTCCTGTCCCTGAAATAGCCTGCCTCCTAAACGCTACCAGCTGAAAAAAACCCACGCACCGTGGCAGGCGGTTTGGGAGGCATCGCTGTGCCAAGTCCCCATTTGCAATACATCATCCCCCTTTCCACAAGTTTCCCAGGCGATGGGAATGTTTTTCCATCCTTCCCTACTAGTAATGAAGTAAAGTATAAAGGGAGTTATAAAGATGTTTAAAGGAACCTTTGCCCTGGCCTGGCCTGGAAGATCTGAGGTCATTCACAGTGCACATCAGTAAATATGTGTAGGGACCTTAGAGCTTTCTTCAGAGAAACAGCTAATAAAGCTAGTTGCCTGTGTTTGTTGTTCATGCCAAGACACATTCCAGCATCTGATTATTTTATGTCATTACTTTAATGTGGAAAGAAAGAGAGAGGCATTAATTTTTCCAGGTGGATTGGCCTGTTCTGTGAAGGTCATGGCTTATGGTAGGTGGATTGGATTAAAACTGACCCAAACTCCTATGTCAGTAATAAATGTAGTGTAACTAAACTTTAAATTTTAGTGTATAGCTGAAGGGAGAGCTTTTTGAGGAAAGGTATGGCAGCTGAATTGCTGACTTCCATTCTGAGAGATTTCTGCATTTGCAGATTCGGTGTGGAATTGAAAAGGGAAGAAGAAGAGACAATAGCGCTGTAATTGCATGAGTGGCTCAAACTGCAAAGGGAATGTTAGAAACTCTTATAAAAGACCTCCTTGTAACTATATGTAGTACAGAGATACCAAGGGGGAATTTCTGCTCCCTCAGAAATTCTGTAGTTTGAGAGGGAGGAAGAGATTGTTCCCAGTTGGAATAAAATGCCAAGCTTACCATGTCCTGTAGGCCAACTTAAAAAATGGATTTGAAATTACCAAAACACTTTGTCAGGGGAATTAGTCACTTGAACACTCTTATTGTGGTTAATAATGCAGAAATGTAACAAATATTCTGACATTTCCATGAAAAAAGTAATAAAAATCAATACTTCTCTTTAGATCTCTGCTCTTTTAAGATAATTACGATTTCAACTCTTTTAAACCAGCTGTGTCCTCAGTCTGAGGTCCTCATTCTTAGATATGTGACCAGTCTTCACTCGTGGGAATAGGGAATAATGAATTTTGTGTAAGTGGATACATGAGTGTGGACTCGCTAAATCAGAAAAAGTCATAGATTCATGTTCTGTAGGTCTGGTTTAATTTTTCACTTTTGTGTCACTTCACTGGCATTTCTCTTAATTCTTCCCAATGTAGCCAGAATTGGAAACAGGACATAGAAGTCTGGGAATTTGTGGCCAGCTTCTTATCTCTCATTGGTTTTCCACTTCTGTAACTTCAATGACGGATCATCTTTTTTTGTTTAAATATTCTGGTGTGAGAGAAACAGAGACCAAAGGACTGGATAGTTTATGATGGGTTACCGGATACAAGTAGAAAATCAGAAGTGATCCGTATCCGCTATATTCAACTCTGTTATCCATTTAATCATGGCGATTCCAGGCACTGTAAATTTCTAAATGTTATTTGGAAATGAAGTGGCTCGTTACAACTGATGTTGCTAATCCTTCTGCTGGCAGTAGCTCCCCTGCTGGAATGACATAATTTGTGACTTGCAGTGATCAGTGGTGGTGTATGTGGGTTAAATCTAAACCCCAGTTTTCAATGGTTTTGCTCATATCTTACAACACAGTTGTTAACTACTACATGTGGCTGTTACGTTTGACGTTAGATGGTGAAGAAGTGAAAATAAGTATTTAAAACCCATTTATGTGTGGTCCTGCCAAACAGAATGGAGATAGCAGGCTGGTGTCCAATACTCTTAACTGGAACTACATGGCTTTTGATTCTAACTGAACGTGGAAAATCCTGGGTTATGCTGTGCATTACAAGGGCTTTCCAGCTTGTAAAGTGTCTTGTAAAGAGAGTAGGCATTATTTTTCCAGGTCTGAGGATAGACAAGGATAATAGGCCTCATTTTCTAGATAACTAGGGAAAACTTTTCTTTATAAGCAGCAGAGCAAGATGGGCTGTTTCTGACAGCTGTCTAAACCTGGTCTGAGCTGTAATACAGGATTCCTGTCCAGCTATTATTTGTAAGTTTTTATCAAAAATTCTTTGAGATTCCATATTTGATGTTCTTAAACTTCTGCTGGAGATACGTTTCTTACTGCAGCAACTGCAGCTGTGAAGGTCGTGAGCAGCACTTGAGCAGTTTGGGAATGTATTTATTCAGATCAGCCCATTTTCAAACTTTGTGTCAAAAATGTAGATTAATTTATTTGAAATATGAATTGGAATATATGGACTTCAGCATCTGGTGGAACATTGCAGGGATGAGCCCAAGAAGAGATGGATGCTTTGGATCCTGATCAAAACTTTAGAAGTGAAAGGATCAGATTTGTTCCAATCCTGCAAGACTGGGTCTGGTGTAGAAGGTGGAATATCCTTACTGATCTGTTGGTAGACTCAGATTATTTAATCCCACTGTGTTAGCACCTTCTTCAAAAGTGGTGTTTAGTATGGCTCTCCATTTTTGGTTCTGTTCTCCATTTGTGGAAGTTCCTTATCAAAAGGAATAATTTCAAGGACTATGCAGGTTTGAAAAGAGAAATTAAAAGCAGTGGCAAGGCAAAAGACATTTTGACGGAGAGCTTATGGGTCAAGC
>NW_010223925.1:0-24966 GCF_000690775.1 Eurypyga helias
TAACTAAATAATATAAAGTAGTTTTAATAAATATGAAGTAGTTTTAATATAAAGTACAAGATTTTCCCTGGAGGTTTTTCTGAAGTCTGTGAATCAGGTTGTCTTAGCCTAATACTTCTGAAATTTTGCATTCTTGATAAAATGTGGAATGTCATTAATGTGTGGGATACCCAGAACTGTTTTGTCTTGCTTACGTAGAAAACAGGCCAAATTCTGTTCTTGGATATGCAGGTGAATATCCAGTTGAATTGTATGTACATATAGTTGATTAGTTAAGCTTACCTTTCTTTCTCAGTCTGCCAATTTTTCATAAGTAGACACACTCTAAAAGCTTATGTTCAAGAATTTTTTCCTTTTAAATGGTATTTCATAGCAGCTAACAGGTATAGAAGTTTGGTCGATTCCCTTACTACTGCTAATAGTAAAACCAGGGATGGACAGTTCATTGGTTAGTCTCATCTGGTTTATCATGACCTTTCTAAGTAGAAAAGAAGTTATCTATTAAAAATAAACAAACAAACCAACCAAACACAAAACTATCATTCCAACATAAGATTTCAGGACTATTTTGCACCTTTAAGAATCTTACAAATGCTAGCTCCTCATGACATTCATGCTAGGTACATAATAATACCTCTAGGTGACAAAATTCAGAATTGGAATGACGAAATGTGTTGGCCAGGAACTTCCATGAGTTAACAACAGAACTTGATAGAAGAAATCTTCCTACCATGAGTAGCAAGACTATGAATGCCTAATGACTGTCAGCATAATTTTTTTTTTTTTTTTATGGGAACCATTGGTATATGAAGGTCTTTTAAAGGAAATAGTCAAATGAAATTTAAAGTTTGGAAAATCTCAAAATTTTCTGTTTAATATGTTTAGTTTCTAGCTCTGTCATGATTAAAGTCAAAGATGAACCGGTTGGTTGAGGTGATTTCCTCCCCCCTCCCCAAATATTTCATCTCCTTTAACAATCAATAGTCCTTTCCAGTTTGTCTGTTGAGCCTGTACTTATACAGTATTGATTGTATTTTGCCATTCTGAATTTAGCTCAATTATATAATCTGATTTTTTTTCCCTTAATTATTTTTTACTCAAGACAGAAGATAAAACAGAGACATGCAATGAGTTATATAGTGTTCTACCAGTTTTTCAGTATCATTTCTTGTAAGAAAATTAGACTCTCGTACAGTCATTTCAACAGGAATACATTTGAATTTTTTTCTTTGATGGTACATAAAGTAGAGGAACTAACACGGTGTGTTCTAACTTTTAATAACATCACTATTAATTTGTGTATGGTGTCTTCCCAATAAGTCAAGTAGGAACTTACACATTTTTTGGTTTGTTGTGAGTTGTCAGTTCTGAGTATTATTCTCATCTAACTACTATCTTGTAGAGTGATTACATGGAAATTATTTTACCTTCCAGTGTCTGAATTTAACCATTTATAAAGCTGATAAAGTACCTTAAAAAACCCATGAAGCATTGCCTGTCATACTTAGCAATCAGTAGCAACATTTGTCCTGCACTATCACATGCACAAATAGTTGATACAAATCCTAAATCCTGGAATCTTTCAGGTCAAAATCTTAGTGTACGTCAAAACTATTTTTTATTGTAGCCAGACCAAAGACTGCTGTAAGTTGTTTTTATTGCTAACAGAATAACAACTTTATGAAGGACTATATAATATCTTACAGCTCTTTAAAAAAACTGGATGCTACATGTAACAAGTTTGGAATGGAATCACTAACACATCAGTGATGTGGTCAGCAATGAAACGTAACATTTATTTATAGACTTAAATATTACATGGCATGCCAAGTGCTCATTTTTTAAAAGATAAGTATTGTCTAATGGTTTTAATTTTTTTCTTTAAAAATAGTTTTCCCAAGGTTCTTGAAAGACCTGAACAATCAATACACTTTAAAATTTATATGAAATAGAAAGTGATAATACCTAAACAGTTGTATAACAGATAGAGCAAATAAATAGAAAAAAAATATTCTTTGTCAGTAGTCATGATATGGACTCTACTTTTGCGAAGTATCTAATGTCCAAATTAATTTTAAACCAATAGATTTTAGACTGCTGCTGCCCTCTTGAGTGCTGCATTATATAAAAGATGTTATCACAAAGATGAGATAAAGAATTACACAGACATACTACCACTTTTACAGATATTGTCAGTACTTGGCCCATTATATTCTGGAATGACTGCAGGATCAGATGGTCCCAGTTCATCAAGTTAGCAAAGTGTGCACTTAGAGCTAGGCAAATGTTCAAGCTCCAACACGGTCTGTTGGACTAAAACAGATATTCAACAGTAAGCACATGCCTGAGTGCTCTCCTACGTAGGGACTGACGTAACTAAGCACTTAAGTAATTTCTACACCAAAATCCATATTAGTAAATAAGTGGCTGGTGGTTCTGCACATTTAATATCAGTCTTCTATTCCTTAATATTTTTAATGACATTGTCTTAAAATACAGACTGATCTTGCTGTGTCAGTATACTGGGCACCAATATAGTTCTTTCTCATCTTTCTGACACTATTTGAGTTCTGCCTTCCAGCTGTTATCAAAAAGTTCCTTATATTTACTCAACCTTCAAAGTGCTGCCTGTGGACATACAACAGTCCTAGGCATTCCTTTTTGCTGACGTCCACTGATTTCCTTGGAGGTTTCTTTCCTTTTCTGTCAGTTGCTAGCTCAAAAGAAGTTTCATACCATGTAGGTCAAAGTTTACCTAATAGAATTTTTGGCTCTCATTTAATCTACTGTACCAAATATGTGAATGTTTTTTTCCATGTGCTGCAAGCAGATACATAGTCTAGGCACACTGTTCTGAAGTCCCCTGAAAGCAAGCCAAGGTACGGAACCCCAATAGTTAAACAGCTGGCTTCTCTACAAACAGCACTTCCCTTAAAATAATGCAGAGTCAGTAAAGGAATTCAACAGGGCTTGTTTACACTTGATTTCTTTGTTTATTCCCTCCTGCCCCAAACCTTCCCTCCAAAATATCTCACCAGTGCTGCCATTGGCTCTGCTCTACTGACAGTTTCAATGTGAGAAGCACTAGTGTAGGTGGACTATGGAAGTTTCAGTTGTCAAACTATCTAGGCATTCTGTGGAGAATAATCTACTGTTGTAGCATTCATGTTAGAAATTACAGGAGAAATAGCCTAGAATAAACACAAAGCTAATCTATGCTTTAGAAGACCCTAGGACGAACTGGAATAAACTGTCCTGGAGCTTTTATGGGACTATGTTTACTCTACATAGTGTCTTTTTAGCAATACAACCCGAGTATGTCATTTAGACTGTAATTCAGAAAATTCAGAAATCTGAAAAACACTGAATTTATTCCTAACCTACTGTTACTCAATCTTTAGTTATAACTGGAGCTTTTAAAGTAATGTGAAAGTCTATTGACCTATTAGTGTGCTACGATCTTTTATTGAGAAACTCAAAATGTTTACATCAGAACATCAGGGTTATACAATTTGTACAATTGGGAAGCACTGAGAGTAGCTTTGGGGTACCTCTGTAAGGGATCCTCCAGAGAAGTGTGATGACAAGTGTTTTTTCTCATTTACCGCTGTGTCCAGTTTGTAGACTACAGTATCTGGATGCATGTAAGCATACTATGAGACAGTAGGTCAGACAGACATAATTTTTCTGTGTCCTGAACAACAACATTGAGAGTCTGTGGTGCTATATTATAATGTGGTAACAGAACAAGCATATCATGCGTGCTAGATCAAGATGGGAAGCTGGTGGTTGGAGTATTTTTGAGTTGCATGTGCTATCTTGCTTACAGTGGCACAGAAGAGTAGGGATGCTGAGTTTGAAATTCATTTTACCCAGCTTTACTTTCTGAAAATTAGGGATACAGTTTAAGATAGTCAAGTCATCAAGCAGTTGTGCCTGGAGAGTGACTTATTTCTGATTTGAACACTTTGATTAAAATTAAATTAATCCTTGTCCTCTGAAAGAGGCTGTGTTCTTTCATCGACTACGATAAAGCTATTTGATCTAGTCATAGAATATCCACGTAGCTTCTTCTAGGTGACTGAACTCAAAGAAAATGAATTATTTTGAAAGTGATTTGTTCTAAATCACAAAATCTATGTCACTGGTGGAGGACAAAGCCATGCTCTCTTATAATTTTAACAATTAAATATAATGACACATATTGTTCTAAGAAGCATACCAGCCGGTCTACTGTTTAATTACATATTTCCATACCTCTTTGACAATATTCTGTATATCAGACTAATATTCTTGTCTATTTTTTCATTATAAGTGTATGCATATGCAAAATAAGAGATTGTTGATATAATTTTTCGTCTCTGTGATCTTAGTCAAATGGTTTAGTGTTATATTGCTAATACTTCTTGAGGGTACTCTGGAATTTTTAATCTGTAATTGGAAAATTGTGAGTCAATGTTCAATCAACAGGAAATGCTTGCATTTTGATACTGCTATGAACTGCTAAAACAAACAAACAAGCAAACAACACATCTTGTGAACTGTTGTAAAGTCCCTTAACAGAAATACCTCAAGGTTGAAACGTTGCAAAGCAGGCAATCTGATTTTCATGTAAATAAGTTGCATGCATATTGAAGTTACAATATTTAATATTTAGCTTCCATTTTCCTTCAATGTTTTGATAGTGCCAAAAAATAATTATGCTTAGACTGATTTTTGTTTGTATTCATCAAAATGAGCATATATTAGCATTTATAAATGCTCAATGAATGGATGCTCTAGCTCTGAAGACTAATTTAATATGCATGAGAATAGAGAATAAGCTTTATCAGTATGCACAAGTAAAATCTTTATGAAAGCATATGCATTTGTTAATATTGAGATACTGCACTAGAACTACTGCTTTGTGGAATGCTGGATTGCATTAATTACTGAGTCTAAGGCAAGAAGAATTTTGCTCATTGCTCTCAAATTCTAGTTGACTAAGACTGGGAAAACATAGGCACCCAGTTAATACCGATCATAAAAGAAATCTATCAAGACTTCACAGAGTGTTTTACCCAAACAATTAAGACTTACAAGCTATACCTTATGAAAAAATGAAAACATGTTTCAAATGGAGAGTAAAATAACTATTTCAATTCTTTAAAGTCAGTTAGCTGACAAATGTAGATTTATTCCAAAAGGTGTCTTAATTTTTAAGTTGTATGTCTGTGTTTCCTTATCCTGTCACACTTTTGAAGATGGTAATTTTTTTCCTCTAGAAATATGCTTTCAGAAGCATTTTTTTCCTCATTGCGTATTTCATTGGGAAAAAATCTCTTCCTCTAAACTTATTTCCAAAGTACAGCACTTGTAACAATTTCCTCTCACATATAGCTGCACTGTACTCTGCCCTTTTTATGGAACGGCTGCTTTGGAGACCTTTAAGTATACTAAGCATATGATAGAGCCATTATGCTTCACACAGTAGTTCCTAAGCCAGTTGCAACGTGTGAAGAGAAAGACCTATAGTTTTGTGAGTATTGCACTGGGAAAGAATGGGAAACAATATAGTGTATTAATTTACACCAATTCAGTGCTCTAGAGGGTGAAAACCTTGCCAACCCAGCACAATTTACAAGCCTACGTCAGATTCCAGGGCTGGAAAGTGCCAGATGCTGCCAAAAAATATAGTTTTGTGAATATTGCACTGGGATATGAAATGGGAATTTCAGAGTTCAGAATTCTTTTGAGGAAAAAAAAATAGCAGAAAGAATGGGAAACAATATAGTGTATTAATTTACACCAATTCAGTGCTCTAGAGGGTGAAAACCTTGCCAACCCAGCACAATTTACAAGCCTACGTCAGATTCCAGGGCTGGAAAGTGCCAGATGCTGCCAAAAAATATATACTTTGGCAAAGGAAATGCTTTGCTGGAAAGAAATTCACTATTACAAGAATAGCCAGGTTTATTGGGGTTTAGGACAAGACAATTAGAAACCAGTAGGTCACTGTTACATTTGAATACTTTTCCCTATACTACATCAAGGAGGACAATGATAACACAGTCGTCCGTACTGAGAATACGTTCTATCCTCTTATTGTATATGTTCTCACAGTAAATAATTACTGCTTACCCTTGACTGTGGTGGAAGGATGACTATTCATGACAGAACTTTTCATGTTTTTCTTATCCCATAGCTAATGTAAACTGCCTTTTATTTGGATTACCAAATGAATAACAATCCAAAAAATATAATTGGGTGAAATCCTAGCATCACTGAAGTCACGGGGAAGTCTTTTAGTGCAGTCAGGATTATGTCCTGATGAATCAGGTGACAGAAGGTACTTTATACATAACCTAATCCAAGGCCTATTAGAATCCATGAAAATGCTTCCCTTAGTAGGCTTTGCATCAGGCTGTTAGTGCCCAATCACTTGCTTTTTCTTCCAACCTTACAGTTCCGTGAGTGAATACTATCTGTATTGTAGTGTAAGTAAGATGACTTAATGCTTTTGATAAAAGTCTAGCATGTAGTTTTCTTATGGCCAACAATTTAAATGTGAATTATTTTCCAGAAAACTTATTTTTGATTGTCTGCTACTTGTGGAATCTTGGGATATTTTTGCTTGTGAAGATTGACTTACAAGGCTCCTGATTAGCAAGGACAAATTAACTATTACCTTCAGAAAGTGAATGAAGAAGAAAAGATTAAGAGATAGATTCTTTTATCTTCAATGATGTTAAACAGTACTTTATCCTAAATTAAGAGAGCTCTTTTCAGAGAAAGATAGTACTTAATTTGAGTAATATTTATGGAGTCTACCTATCAATTATTTGCACAGAAGACAGCTGTGACAGTGCCAGGAACATCCACATAAGCATCAAGCCAATGTTTTAACCATATACCTGTCTTCCTTTAACCTTACTTTTGAGTCAGTAGGGCATGTAAAAATCTAATCTTGAAATGAAACATTCCTTTGAGGTCATCATGCTCCTGTGAAACTTGTCTAAGGAGATAAAAGAAAAAGTAAAACTTTCCAGTGGAGTACATAGTCATTAGGGAGTGAGGATGAAGTCATTGTGATGAGAAAGAGACAGTGAGTTGTGTCTGGAAACAAGACCAGAATTTAACCTAGCTAAAATAAACTGTTATGCTTGATTCCTCTTTCACTCACACTGGTTTTCTACCAGTTATATCTCCATTCTTCAGTGATTTAATACTGCAGTATGAGCTAGGAGAATCACTTCTAGTTACAGGAACTTAAATAAAAAGAAGTCACTGCTGGATAACAGCTGAAACTATTCTTGTTCTCCTTGACCATCCAGCTCACCTTGTTATTACTGAAGACATGGAGGAGGATTATAAAGGAACACTGTTACAGGAAAGGGAGAAATTGGTTTCAGTATAACATCTTAAATACCACAATTACAGTTTTTCTGTAGGATCATTGAAAACAGAAGGGCTTATAGGCAATAAAGGTGGTTTATGAAGCAAATAGAAAGTAATTCTTCATTACAGGGCTGACAATGCCCTCTCCACTCAGAGTTTTAAAAAAGAGAATGTGGTTTCTGGGTAGATTTTTTTTAAGTTCTCACTTGCTAAGTTTCAATGGCCTTTTCAGGGAAGTGCAAAGGTTTTAGAAGTTCATTTCCATTTAAAGAGAAGATTTTTCTAAGTAACCAGAATTATTCCTTTGACTATTTCCTTTCCAACTTCTTTTAGACTTTATTAATGATTGAAACCTCTGCATCAGTTAAAGATGTTTTTCAATGGCTTCTCTTATTTGGCAAGAAATTTCTCTCTTTTTTTTTTTTTGCTAGTTTTCTTCTGTTGGTCATACAGGAATCCTGTAAAATCTAAAAGGGCTGTGACAATATTGAAGTTGATACGGCTTTTAAATTCCACGTACTCACTGAGTTCTTTTGAGCCACAACTTTGTGCATCCATAATAATTTAAGCAAGGGAATCCAGGTCAGAAGAAAAGTAGTAGGAGGAATAAGTGTGCTTACAATGCTGTAGACTCTTTCATTTGTCTTATTGGTGTCTGAATGTGTAATCTTAATGGTGACTGTAAATGCTAACTCTATTAAGTGTGTTTCAGTCTACAAAAACATTCTTCCCAATGCTAGTCTAGTGTTTTTCACATCATGACATCCACTTCATCAGGATGAGCCTATACCTGCTCAGGAGCTGTGGTGGTTATGCAAAAGAGGGAAAAAAAAAAAAAGTCAAAAAATGAAAAAAACCCCCTTGTCTTAAGAATACCTGACCAGTGGAGGGCTTAGATGGTATAACAGAAAATGAGAAAGTAGAACCAAATAATTCCTATGAACTGCATTTCTAAAGATTCTCTTTATTCATGTATTGGTTATTAGAAATCACAGCTATTTTGAATTCTCAAGCCTTCAAAATCCTCAGGTTTTTTTTATGTGTGTGTGTGGTTTGGTTTTTTTTTTTTTTTTCCCCTTTAAATGCTAATAAATCTCAAAGCCTGGAGGAGTTTGAAGAAAGCTTTTGGTCATCTGAAAGTATAGATTCTGAGTTGTGTCCAAAGATATTGGCATAGGCGTAACTATTAAGACCTTTTCAAATATTTTTGTTGTGAGTCTTAGATATTTAGTTCTGTAGTTACAAGTTACCTATCTGTATTTGAAATTAATAATCCAGTATTCAAATATGACATTAAGAGTCAAGATGTACAATGGAAAATTATTTTCAGGCATGCTCTCTTGGTACCCAGAAGTTGACTTAATAAGATCAGAAATATTTTCAAACTATCCTGAAGTAGTTAATTGTAGTTTATCCTACAATTAAATCTGATACTGATATTCCTAAACCAGATGAAATGGGATAGAAAACAATATTTCTATGCACAAAAAATACCAAAATGCCAAAATCCTTGTAATTTTTTCTTTTTTGCTTCTTCTGTCTAATTAGATGCAACTGAAGGAATGGGCAAATGTCCAGGGGAGGTTAAGTCATTTTCAGATATTATAGATGTGCAGTTAAATGTTTTGGTTTTAATGAAATATTAAATTTGTCATTAGCCACTCAAATGTTAAATTTAAATTAAAATTTCAAATTTAAAAGTTGAAAAATCTGTACAATATCTTCTGACTCTGCCTCCTAAAATTGCTATTGCATAATAATTATAATACCTGCAACCTCCTGCACTTTCAGTATTTATGTGCTTTGAGTGTAGATGTAGATGCCAGGAACACAATATTTCTTTTTCTTAGTCCCCCTGTAACAAACCTTTTTAGAGTTCTTTCCATTCCAAGTGACTTTTGGATAAAATATGACCATTGCTCTCACTGAACCTTTGGTCAAAATGTATACCAAATGAAAGTTTTCTGTGGTTTGGGAAAGTTGGATTCGTTTTTTTCCCCTTGTTTTTCATTTTAGATTCCTCAGAACTCCTCTTTGTCTGCCAGAAAAGGAGGTGCCAAAATAACCCAAGGAGGCTGTGCAGCCTGTCCGGAAGTGAGAAGTTCAGCAAGTTTAGAGAGAGTAGTTGTTCACATAAGATTTCCAGCTTAAGGGCCTTAACCAGGATGATACTGTAATTTTGCAGAACTCATTTTCCCTATCTGGAATTCAGAAAAGTTTCAGGTCAGCATTCAGGATAAAATCCTAAATGGAATTAAAATGAAGTCACTTTCACAATTCTGTTTGTCTAAAATGGGTCTGAGTTTTCTCTTCTTTGCTTCTAAATGATCATCTAAAATGCATCTCTTGTGATTTTCCTTAATTATTTGCAATCTCTTCTCATCTCTTGGATGCTTATGACTCTCATGAATTACTTCTGTTCTTCTGAGTTCATGACTTTTCTAATTAACTTCCTAAACTCATTCCAGTATTCTAGGTATTCTTTGTTTATCCCTCTAGCAGTTAGACAGCAGGGCATTAAATATGTTCTTATCAATTTAAACTTCATAATTGTTTTGACTTTCTATCTAGCATCATAAAACTGCTATGCAATCAACTGTGATCACTCTAAAGATTAAAAAAAACCCAAAACCAACCTATTGCACGTGGTTTTCTCTATACAATTTCCAAACAATATTGTTTGTAGGCCAGATAAATTTAATGTATATATCTTTCAGAATTAGTGACAATAAAATACAACAAACATAAACATCATCTTTGGCATTTTTTTGCTTTATGCTTTGTATCATTAACATTAAGAAAGTTTTAATGCAGGAAATAGCTGCCTATTATGGGCCTGTGCGTGACTGAATATCTAATTGTCTTTCTTTACATGTCTGTGTCTCTCTGCTTACATGACTGTGATCTTTTACCAACAGCCACTGTCCAGTGTCTTTCTAGAATACTACAGGTACCATGGAGGCACATGCTGCTTCTCCAATGGCTTATTGCATCTTCAACTGTATATATTACATGAATTATATGCTGCAGTGTTATGGTAGGGATTTTTTCTTTATATCATATGAGGAGTCAGAGCTGTTGTAATGAAGCTGTGTCACTAGCAAATAATTCAAGTACTGGAATTTCCTGAGTATTATTTATATTATAGAGCAAACTGGCTACACCTCCAGAACTTTTGAGTGATCAGTACATAGTAGATGAGATTTAGTGCAGTACAAAGGGGCTACAAAAAGGCTTTCTGTCTTTTAAACGTTTTTTATCAATTGTTCTTAAGATCAAGGTCTACTGAAAAATTTAAACAAAATACTTAACCTCAAAAGACTGCTGTTATTTCTACATTGTTCTCAAGTTTTTTGATTAATTTTTTAATTAAGATCGGTTTTACGGCCAGTGACACATTAGCCCTGAAGTCATGTTATTTGTAGCACCCATTAAGACTAGCTGGAAGTATAGATACCTTTTTTCCTTCAGTGTTGATATCCAGGATGTTTTATAATTGTTACATCTTCTGGCCAGTGCATTTTGTTGGAACGCCTGGCGACCTACAGTGGCATTATAGTCATTGTTTTGCTGCACTATTTGTGTGTAAAATATGAACGACATATGGGTTCAGTTTCTTTTTTACACTAGAGGGCTCCTTCACACTTGGTTAGCAGTGTGGCAGCACCTACGAGTCAGAGCAGTGGAAACCACTGCAGTGTAAGGCTGTGCCTGCACTACAGCACCTAACAGGCTCCGTGTCCCTGCTTCACGGCAATTGCTCTGCATATCGTGATACTGCCACCTTATGAGCAGTATCAGAGAGGCCTGTGGTGATTTTCCCTCCTTCTTACCACTTAAAGTGAGAACAACAGAAACACTATGGAACTATACCTGAACAAAGCGAAGTTAAAATTTGCTCACTGTTCAGTTTATAGATACACGTGAGAATGGTGAGTGCTGTCATCAAGTCAGCTGGCAAACAGGAAGTCTTACCTTGAATGTTTCCTAAAATTACGGACACTATGTAAGATTTTTAGAGGCTATTGAAAATCATGTAGATTTGTCTTCCTGCTGTTGGAGTGGCTGAGTTTATTTAATCTCACTAGTGGGATCAGGATTTTTACAAGTTGACGAAAATGCTTATGCTAGCTCTGCATGTTGCAGTAGTTTTTCCTATTGGTATTTGGATCTTGGACTACAGTGGCCCAAACAACGGACAAGAACTGGAAAGTGAAAAGAAAGGATAACTGTTGGAGGAAGTCACTCCCATGTGATAACTCATCTTTACATTTTTTAGATCAGAATTTCAGATAATTTTGACCTGAAAATACAGTTCTAGAATTTGAAAAATAAATTGGTAGAGAATAGGTACAAATCAGGAAGTAAAATACTTCTCAAATATCAGTCCTTTCCTCTCTCCTTTGGCCTCTTCTCTGCATTATTATTAGTTTTGTTAATTGTCTATATGGAAATTTCTTAGTAATGATCAGGATAGGCTTTCTTAGTTTTTATTTTAAATGAAGTATTATAGTAGAAACCCAGGAAATGTACAGAGAAAGTAGCTGTGTGCTGTAGTTCTCTAACCTTTCAAGTTTCTAAAATAACTGAACTGTATTCAGTGTGGGGGTTGTGTGGTAAACAGTGTTGTCCATTCAAATCACATTATCAGAAATTGTTCCCAAAACACTGAGTTACGCTGGTATTTTAAAATATTGCTACTGATCTCCACAGCTTAAGCGCTTAAGCCCTGTCCTGCTCTTTGTCAGCTTCATGCTTGGGAAATGTCACTGGAGTGACAGCTGGTGGTGAAGTGAAGGCAAAGAGCAGAGAGGAAACATTGAAAAATGCTTGGAACATGTTGATGTATTGTAGGGAGAAAAGATACTAGAAATACAGAAAACAATATATGGCTTTTTAAATCCACACATTCCATCCTATGTAAAAGACTTTTTAGTACTGGATGTAACTAAACATATATGCATGATGAACAGTGTATTTGTCAGAACTCCTTGCCATTCCTCAATAATGCAGCAACAAGGAAGATTATCCTTTCCCCTACTCCAGGATGACGTCATTGTACTGATAAGCAGGACTTAGGAAAGGTTTATGTTCTTAGCACTAGAATTAAAGAATATAATACTCCTTTTAATATAATAATTTCTAGCTCTACTAATTTTCAATGTTTATCTTGCAAGATCATTAGGAAATTCAGAAATCATTTCTCTAGTTTGAGAGAGAGAGTGGGGTGATCTAAGGATAAACAAGCTCTCTGCTGTAGTGTTCCTCTACTGCTGTATCACATCTGGCAAGTATCTACAGGGTCTTTCAAGTGATATGCTGTAAATTGCTAAGAAATGCAATCTTTAAAAATTCAAGCATGTTGTTAACGTTTTAGTGTTGAAGCTGGCAGTAATTATTGAGTACTACATTGGTTTCCTAATAGAACAGCCGTTCTTAATTTATTATTTCACATTGTAAATTTTCACATTAGACACCATACTGGCTCAAGATAAAATATCAGTGATAGGACACTTGTTCTTTCTTTTTATTCAGAAGAAACCAGACGTTATTGCACCATGTCCTGGATCTTGCACAGATTCACTTTGACTCATTTCCTTTCAGAAATTGCTGAAACCTCTCCAGAGTCCTTCATGGACCATTCATTCATTATTGTCTCAGTGTTCTGGCTCAATTATGTTAAGTTGTATTTAGTGGATATAGAAGAAGAAAGATTAAGAGTTAGATCTTCTGGATTGGCTATATGGCATCTGGTATAGCACAAGCTGGAATCAGTGAGGGGCAGCCCAATCCCTAAAGAACAATTCATCCTGTCTTATTGCACAAAGTGCATGTAAGTACTTGAAAACTAAATACTTCTGAAAAAGCAAATTAAATATCCCATAACACTATCATCAGCTGAGCAGCAGAACAGAAAGTCTTATAATCATACATATAAATTATCATTGTTTGGCTTCATAATATGGCCTTCAACACTAATAGATGGAGCAGGCAGCATCACCTAGAATTCAGACTGCCTGACACTTTCAAACATTAATCTCTGATTTAAAGTTTTCATAACTTAACTGAACCTTAACTGTCTTGGTTTCAGGTTTTGTGCATTGTGCCTCTTTGATAAGTTGTTGGGGTTTTTTTGTTTGTTTGTTTTTGCTTGTTTGTTTTGTTTTCTTCTTGTAAAGGAATGGAAGACAGAGAGGTGCAGCTGAAATCATTGAGTCATTTTGGTAGTAAGATTAGAAGGCACATGGTTTTGTTATTAAAACCTAACCCCCCCTTCACTAAAGTGTATGGCTGTTTTATTGAATAACACTTGTGCTTCCATGATGTAAAGGTGTAATGTGGGGAAGAGGCAAAAAGCAACTTACTTTGGTTCAGATATGTGCACTTGTGTCCTGTATGTGGATTCACCTGAAAACTACAAATTTCCAAGGTTCTCAGGTATTTACGAGTAAAGGTAGTTATAGGTATTTATGAGTTCAGCTCTCTGAAGAGTTGGGCTGCTGCAAGTGTTTTTATACCCCCCCTCATGATAATTTTAAGGATTTGTCATCTTGCAACTCTCCTGTTCTTTAGAATAGCTGTTATCATTTGTTACTGCTACCAGAACTGAACCTACTGTCTGGTATTGACATTTCCCCATCTGAACATTGAGGTTTAAAAACATTTTTTCTTGGATTACTACTGAGAAACAGAATGTGGCTACATTGGTGTGGGTATTTCTATAGAGATGCTTTACAGTCTGTGTTATCCAGGACTGCGAGATTGATGTTTATCTAGCTACCCGCTGACATGCAATTGCTAGTACACTGTGCTGTCAATGCTCAACCCAGATCCGGTAAGAAAAATTGGACGCAGTTACATGTGCTGTGCATTTCTGAGAGGAGAACTGTCCTTGAAACCTGGTTCAAACATGATTCACCCTCAGAGGAATCAAAGTCCTAGTTCAGGTGAGGCAGCTGCCAAATACAGAACTTTATTAGCAACTTTTAAAGGTTCCTCTGTCTCAAATTATGTTTTCTTTTGATTCATCATTTTTACCTCTTCCCAGATGAAATCTTTCTGCCTGGTTTGTAACACCTTTCTCTTACTGCTAATTCTCCCTTTGTTCCTTCTACATTAAATTCCAATATGTAATGACTGTTTTTAAAAGAAATATACTTAGAATATTGCCTCCTTTAAATTAAGGAGCATTAAAATGCTCAGAATAAGGGATTTTTTTTTTTTTTCTACTGCCATAACAATACTGGAAACTTCTGAACAGGGTTTCTATTAAATTTGAAAGGGTAAAACTTTTCTCAGCTGATTTTTCCCAAATGAAAATTACTTAGCAATTCTGAAAAATAATACCTGCACAGTTCATTAACACAGTATTGACCCAGAACTGACAGGTGTCCTATCTACAGAGAAGTCACAGCATTCGGGGAAGTTAACCTCATGGGAATATTGATAGAAAAAGGGCTAGGAAAAGAGCATGCAGGGCAAGTGTGCACTTCTCTGAGGTGACTCTCTTGATTTATTGCCTCATCTCTGTGTTAACATTGGCAGAGTGTTGTGGAGAATGAAAAGAAATTGCTTACTAGGCTCTACCACTTTATTGAGAGGATGCAAGGAAAGTGATGTGAAAAGTGGAATGTGTGGGGAATTAGAGTGAGAGCACAGTATTTTGCTGCTGACAGATGTCTGCTGGGCTTTACCATTTTACTGGGGTGGTACAATTCAGTTGTTATGACACATCCAGGAAGAAAAACAGAAAACACGAGCTGGAAGCTTGGAGAAAATTAAATGATGATGACTCAGAACTTACACCCCAAAGTAAAATGAAGATTGAAACACTGCACCAATTTGTTTAGCACAGGAATCTGAAGCACACATGAAGAAATGAGCTTCCGATTTATTGAAGCTTTGCACTGATCTTCAGAAGAAGAGGGTAATATTAGAAAGCTAGCATAAAGGTGAAAGGCAAGGATGATTACAGATAAACTGCAGGCTGAGCTTATGCTTTTACTGCCATTCTCTTTTCAATTTTTTTTTTTTTTTCAGTGTGTAGTCAGCTCCACATCTGTTTCTGCTGAAATCCAAGGAAAAGTGTTTCAGCGCCTAGAAGTGTTATTGTTTGACTTGTTTGGCTGGGAGAATGAGTCTCAAGTAACCTATGAACTCTGTGCCATTTACTTGCAGTAAGCAGAGGGCCTGCTGGGGTAATCTACTTAACTTGCCGCTAAGTTTTATGTAACTGTTGTAGCATTGTTTAAAAACAGTTTGAGGGATTCTCTGCAGTAATATGGCATACATTAACTTCTAGTTTGAAAGTAGTAGCCAATATTTATCCCTTAGGTAAACAGTTCTATTTTTATTGTATTTACCAAACTGTCTTCCTAAGTCTGATATACTATTACCCATAATTTATTATCCTTACTGCAGTGTGGCAATTTTTGTTTAAAACTTTAACCTTTCCATTTGTTGAGTTATATGTGGGTGAGCATCTAAAAAATAGTATTTGGATGGAACTGAATGGTTACCTGAATCAGAGGATTTCAAAAGCAGTTAATAGATGAATAAACATCATTGCCTCATTTTCACACATGGTGAAAGTAAAACAAATACAGATAAAAATGGTTTGTTCAAGGTTATGCGAGCTAGCTAGTCCCAGAGCTAGAAATAGCCATAGTCCTCCCAGACGCTTTATTCTTTATCCATTACCTATGCACAGAAAGCACTTGGTCTGTCCTCTGAAATATAAAAGGTGAGAGACTGTTTAGAACAATAAAGCTTCTCGTATTCAGAAGCATTATTTATGGATTCATGGTTTGCACAGAAAGGGTCTATGGTAGCCCTAGTTGTGTACGTTGGACTCATGAATTTTAACATCTTACCATTTTTTTCTATGGGTACAAAACTTAAAAATAAATTTTCAGTACATATCAGAAATTGGTTAGCAACAAGATCATCGTACACAGCATTTCAAGAAATCTAGTGACTGTGGGGTTGATACTGGAAGTAATCTGTGTCTGGAATTCTTGTGCACTTTAAGTAGCAGTTGTAATTGCCAAGTGTTGAAAGACCAGATGGTGATTTTGTTATTTGTTACTGGAGAAATTCAGGTCCCTTTATCTTTGCCAAAGAAGCTGTAATTTGGTCTAGCCTAGATGATGGTATTATATGGGGTATATAATCTCTTGTCTCGTGAAAGCATACCCTCAAAACTCATTGAATAATATGCATTCTGCAGCATATAGTAATAACTTATTTAATATTTTTATGCATTATAGAGACAGTTAGTGGTATCCTTAGTGGATCATCAGGAAGACAAGGGTTACATTATACCACTGCTGATGACTGTGATCACACAAAGGCACAATCAGTTCAACATAGTACCTCTGATTTACAGCTCCAATATACTGGTATGCTAAAAGGGCAGGTAACAGAGAACACCAGATACTCCCTACCACACGTCACTTGAGGCAAAGGGTACATGTCATTCCCTTTTACCTGGCAATACTGAATTCTGTTTATCACCAGCCTCCTGGCAACAGGAGCTGTTCCTGGTCAGTGCTTTGCTGCTGCCCAACACAGCTGCTGCTCTGGGATTTCTGCAGCTCACAAGAATGAGGTAATTTCTGTCACTTCAGTGAGAACAGAAAGAGGCTAATGATTCTTTGGAAGGGTGCTTAATTTTGGAGAGGAGGATGACACTCCCAGTTTCTCTTATATACTGTTCTCCATTGCTTATATTTTTTGGGCATAACCTATAGAAAGTTAACTTGGCCTGACAGATAGACCATTTACTCAGCAATTTGGGAGAAATAAGCTATTTATCGATTGCATAGATTTAGGTGCATCATGGACCATTTGTAATGTAGAAGGTTGAGTTTACTGTCATCCATTAAAATGATGAGGATTAGCTCTTTTACCAGACTATATCACTATGAGTCACATTGGTGATGAAATCTTTCCTTACTGCGTCGGTTGTCTGAAGTTGCCAGTGTTAACATTGACTTAACGAACTTTACATTTTCCTTTTGCCTTATAAAAAAATATAAAGAGCTCATATTTCAAAATAAATCTCCTGAGTTGTACTTTATTTAACTTCTGACATGGTTGAGATTTTAAGCTGCTGAATGCACATATAATGCATTTTTTAAAGTGACATTGCTATGGTTATGAGTTACACAACAACATGATGTCAGCCCTCTGATTGGTGTCATGATATTTAGCAATGCCACTTGGACAGGAAAGTTCACACACAGAAGCCTGTCCAACAGTTCTAAGAATTTTATATCTTTTGAAGGATTCAATATATTTCTTTATGTGTTGAGGCACTGACTTTCCAAACCCTTGTTTTTATTTTCCAGCAATCTCAGTGAACTTGGGGTCATTGGATTGCTTACTTTCTCACTGGCTGCACCGAAATCAAGCAGCCATCAACTTAATTACTTTAGTTTAAATATGTCTAAAACTAAATTGAAACAGTACGATAAAACAGCATTGTGACTCTGCTTTCAACATGGCACAAGCATATAAAGCAAACCAAAGAGGCAGAGGTGGTTCAAAGAAAAGGTGAAAGATTTTTAATGCCTCAGAATAAGAAAAAAAAGGGACTCCCACATTTCAACAGCCTATTTCAGCCACATGTTTTATGTGATTATAGTTCTTTCATCAAGAAAACAAACTACGGTTGATACAAATTAGGTCTTAGTTTTCCAAGACATCTCTCCATTTTCTGAGACTATAGGGAAACAGCAAAACAAATACTTTGTTATCAGTCTATACTGGAATTATGGCAATGATAGCCTATCAGGTTTTTTTTTCCTGCAAAAAGTCAAATATAGGACAGTTAGGGTGGACTAGACCAACAAAATCATATTTATCTGTTTAGGTTTTCAGAGCAGTTTTCCAAGTATTGCATACAATATGGTGATGCAGAATGCAGAAATCATGAAAAAAAAACCCCCAAATTGACATATAAAGTCACATCTTATTTGCTAGATTACTTTGTTGCCAACAAAGTTTGGTATGTGAAAAACATTTTGTTTATATAATGTCTGTTAAGAAATGCACTGGTGGTCTCTGCTAACACATCATAAAATTACTTGAATGAATTCTTGTCTAGTTGGTAGTTTCAAATGACTGCCCATGAATGGATAACTCTACTTTATGTGTCATTACTGAAGGTAGGACTTAATCCAGCTGAAGGTTTAGCATGCACATCTGAGAGGTGTTTACACAACCACTGCACTTCATGTTCAAGAACGTTTTATGAATAGATACAGGGCTTTTCTGTACCATTTTACACGGGCTTCTTGATCAGCTGAAAAGGACAATAAGTGGTTTTATCTTCTTAATTGTTTTTAACCTTTTCATATAAAATCAGATCTCTTGATGAGAGATTTTCATCATTTAAAATTTTAAATGATTCTGTACTGAATTCCATTTATCACCAGCCACTTGGCAACAAATACTGTTCCTGGTCAGTGCTTTGCTGCTGCCCTGCACAGCAGCTGCTCTAGAATTTCTGCAGCTTGAAAGGATGAGGTAATTCCTGTCACTCAAATGAAACCAGAAGGAGGCTAATGATTCTTTGTAAAGGTGCTTAGATTTGAATAAAAAGAGAGGAAAATTACATTGCTTTTGTTTCTAGCACTCTTGGAAAAAATGCTTTGTTATATGTTAAAATATATGGCAAAATTGTTGGGGTATATGCTGAAGCTGCTTTTGAGCAAGCAGTACATATGCAATTCTTACGTTTTAAAATCTGGTTTTGCCTTTTTGCTGCAGTTTCCTTTCTATGAAGGAAAGATACTACTTCACTGTATCTCTAGGTTAAATTAGTTGACATTTGTATTCTGGTTTGAACATATAAATTACTAGCAGAAATGTTAAAATTACTTTGCAAAATAATCCTCTCCATTTCCTGTTGGATATGCAATTACTAGGGGGAAAAAAAAAATCTTACAAAGGCTCAGAGAAACAGATGATTTCCTGGGAAATTGTAAGGTATTATATATTTGTCTGAGTGCTGCCATCAAATACTTCTACGATGAGCACACTAGAGGACTTTATGGGGAAAATATGATTTCTCGTTGTCTGCAGTGTTTGGATCTTGGAAGTCAATAGGGCATGAGACCACCCACTACATAGTAAAGTCAGAAAAAATATTTTAATTATTTTTTCCTTCTCCTAAGAAATATGCATCCTGCATAACTATGGACACAATTTTTTGTTAAAGACTGTAGTTATTTAGTGATGACTGTAACATAATGTAAAACTGATTGGCCTGTGATAAAAATTAAGGCTAATATTCCCTGATTTTAAGGGATTCTTAAGACCACATCTTAAATCACTAGTTCTTTCATTCAACTCTTTTTGAGATGCAGCACAGGTTTAAAACATGTTTGATTCATACATTCTTGAATCAGTTGAATGAGTCATCCTAGAGAAGTTTGAGAGATTTTTAATTATATTTTCCTGGTCAGAAAACAAAGAAAAAAATCTGCATTGTCTTCAACTTCCTGCAATGATTATGATTTTTTTCATGTTCGATCTTTATCCCCTATTCTTTGTGGTCCAGGCTTAGGATTTGGCACCTTGCAAATGAGGTTAGTAGAAACGTAGCATTTACAGTACTTATTAACCATTCTCTGTTCCAAAATGCCTCTTAGAATATTTATTCAAATCAAGTCTTCATTATTTTTAGCTCACTTGGGAAATTATTAGCTTTCATCTGATGCCTCACATATTTATGCTAGAAATAAGAAGATTTCATACTAAGCGTATTAGTATGTTTAACGTCAGAGAGGAAGCCAAGTCATTATGCCAATTCTTATTTTAAAGAGCTTTTAATAGTGATAGCTTTTTCACAAGTAGTCAATAAGGTCCATAAGCAAAATTTGGACAAGTAGCTAAGGACTCAAACTCATATTTCTAAAGATACTGAGGTGACTAAAAACACAGGCATATGCCTAGAAAGATTAAAAAACCAAACCAAAACTTGCATAGGACCAACTATCATTGATTTCAGTGGAAATTAGATACATGGCTGCTTTTGAAAATTCTCATGAGTGTCCATCTGCCCCTTCAGTGCTTAGAAAAACATTGTAAATCTGCCTTATATGCCTTTAAGAGCCCTCAAGGTCTCACTGACTTTTCATGAGGTTCATACTAATTTGTGAAAATAGATTAACGCTTCTAAAAAGTTAGCGTTCAGTCTTTTAGATGTTGCTATCTGCCTGCCACAAAATTAAGAACAATTTAGGCACCTCAGCAAACACTTACATATGAAGAATTGATAATTTTCAGTAGTTTGTATCATGAATGGTAAATGAACTTTAAAATTATACTACAAACCACCTTTCAGTTTGGTTTGAATGAATGTTAAAATGGGGATTTTCTTGATGTTTATGTACCCTCTTCAAATCAGGCACAAACTGTATCTATTGGTTGCTCAAAAGAGCCTCTATTTGCTATATTTATAATACAGAAGGAAAAATATCAGAAGTTCAGCTGGTAGTTCTTAGGAAAAACAGATGACTAGTTAGAAACTAGTGGGAATCCAGTCAGGGGAAAATATTTGTGGTGCAATGATACTTATGGCCAAAAGACCTTGGAAAATCAATGATCAATGTTTTCTTTATTGTGCATAGAGAATTCCTCAAATTAACTCATACTATCCTCAGTGCAGTGAGACAAAGCCAACTGAAATTAACAGATAACCTTAAGTATCCATGGACTCCTGATAGCAGATTATGAAGTGAAGAAACTCCTGGACAGGGCCAGCCTGGATGATTAACATCAGTATTTTCCCCTTCCTTGGTATCATCTTTGTCCCTTCTTTATTATGCTACTTCTCAGCTTTTTCTTGACAATGTCTCTCTTTTCTCTGCCATATGAAAGTGTAGATATACAATTGTTTTTTATATTATATCCTAAAAAATCCAACAAGGACACTCCCACCTGTTTCATTATTAAAAGATAATAATTTTGCATTCAAAATCTGTTGCAAGTGATTTGATTCTGATGGAGAGTTCAAGACTGATTTATTTATAAAAAGGATTTGCTCTTTCTTCACAGATCTGAGCTTTATCTGTTTCATATGAGAGTATAAATTTCTATTTGAAAAGAGCAGCAAACAGTAAGAATATTGCCACTTATGAATTGTGCTTATTTTATTAGTCTTCATCTTAGAGATAACAGGAAATAGTTGTCTTTTATTGTCTTTTACTAATTTCAAAAACTAAAATAAAAATGACTGTGTTACAAAACTTATAGTAGTTGGCTTGCTGTCATGAGAGCTGTAGTTGCAGAATTTCATTCCATTGTTGGCAAAAAGAAAGGTAAGGGTCAAATTCTACAAAAATATCTTCCTATTATTTTTTGAATGACCATATTCTTTTCACCACTCCACTTTTTGAAATGATTGTACCTTGGGATAGCTATATTAAATCTACTGTATTTAATTTCTGAAATAATGGTGTAACTCTACAAGTGCATGAAAATTATTCATGTGAGTACCTCATACAACATCTCCCTTTGTGACTTTTAAATGCACAAGTCGATACATAACTGTGAAGTGAGACAATATTGTGGAAATACTACTCTCATTTCTACCACACTTTCCTCAACCCAGACTAACTGGGAATGGTACAATGTCTGCAAATAAGCTATATTGTGCACATATTTATTCATAGTAAATATTAGTGCTGTATTCTGACTGTTTCTAAACAATACAGTTACTGAAAAATGTTTGTCTAGATCTGAAGAACCTAAAGTACACTTCCTACACCCCATATCTGGTTTGGAAATTTTAACTACTGCAAATACTGTTCCCTGCAAAGGGATCGCTTTAGAGAAGCTCATGGAATGTGGTTATGTTTGGAGTGGTTCTGTACTGTTTCTATGTTGTCTTGGATGAGGGGAGGAACTGAAGCAAGGAAGGTAGAGAGACTTTGCTGAATGGCTAACAACCTCAGGTGGTGTTCTGTCTTCAGTCATATTACTGCTTTTCTATATGAGCTCATTAGGTCAGAAGTAGCTCATTTTTAAACCTTCATACTTCCTGAGTGTCTCAGAGCTTTATGCCTGTTTTATCAATGAGTATCTCAAAACTACTTGAGCATCATTCTGTGACCTTTATCCATGGCGATACTTTATGGCACAGCATTCTAACAGAGCAAATGCTTCTTTAATGACGTCTGATGTCAGTCTAGTTTTTAAATATTATTGTTATCTCAGTTTCTTAAAAAAATGTTAGCACGAGCATATTCATAGGAATACAAATGAATCTGTGTGAACAGCAGTGTAAAAAATTTCTTCATTATTTATGCACGGATAAGTGCACCTTGTCTCATTATGCAGGAATAAAACATGAAGTGTTACTTATTATGGTGTGTAAGAGTATATTCTACCTTTTATATCAAGAAAGAGAAGACAGACAAACTCTTCTCTCTATTTTTAACTGTCTCAGAGTGGATTCTCCAACAAGATTCACACTTAGTTAGACTAAGGCCTTGGGAATTCTTAAAGGCCAAAGGAACAACTCTTAACTGGTGTTAGCTGCATAAGGCATATTCTGGGTCATTGCTGAACTGTATTATACCACAGCAGCTAAATACATTTGGGTTTGCTTTGATCTGAACTGTGGTCTGTATGAGGTCATCCTTATCTCCACATTGAAGTTTAGTGTGTGGTTTTAAACAGGTTAATCCCACCAAATTTAGGCTCTTAATGGAGAGTCCTTACTCAACAATTGCCATAGCTTCCTTGCTTAATTTAGTGAACAAAGTAAAGTATGTCCTACAGGAAACTGAGAACTTAGTGAGAACTCTGAAAGTTTAACTATTCTCACTGACTGTAGAACGAGCTTGAGTAGGCTCCTAGCTCAGATACTTTATTTACATCCCCAAAAGTGGATGGAATGAATCTGAACCAGAATCTCCTTGTGTATATTGGATGAAACTCTGTTTAGTCTTTATCATTCAGAAGGGAGGATAAATGAAAATTATGTTTGTCACAGATTGCCTAGGAAGAAATTAATTTAAAAGTCCTTTTTTTTTTTTTTTTCCCGAAAAGTGAGAGGAAAAATACAGTTAACAGCATAAAATACAAATGATAAACTTTTTCTAATACATCTATCCTTCTCTATATGAATCGTGGAAGTATAACAACATCACCTGTTCTTCCTACACCTCTATCCCTCCAGGACAAAAAGAAGGAAAAAAACCCACCCAAAAAACATCAGTAAGGAATACTTTGATATTACTGAATTCCAAAATGTAAGTAGGGTCCTAATGCAAATTATTTCAGTAGTATGTCTGTTTTCCTTGCAGTGCCCATTGATTTTGAGTAAAATGCCAGAAACAAATAGAAAAAAAATCAGAAGTGTTCTAAAGGCAAATATATGGATTTTTTACATTTAAACTTGGCTATATATTTAAGGAATAAACATGGCTTTTATTCAGGACATGTATTTGCCAATAATACATCTGATTAAACTAGGAAAATTATACATACTATCAGTAGCTTGCTCCCAAATTACACAAGAAGAAATTAGATACGTTTTCAGTAGCTTGCTCTCAAATCTCTTCAGTCTATGAGTCACCAGATTCTTCCTGCCAAACTAAATATGTCTGTGAAAGGCTGGAAACTTTAATGGAAAGAAACATAAAACTTGAAATACGTAGGAAAAAACTAAGTTTTTTTCATGGAAGACCTGTTGACTAGTAATTCAGGAATTCAGGGGATGCAGAAACAAATTATTACATCTTACTTGTCTACAGAAGTTTCAAGGTTTGAAACGTATTCAATTTAAACCTGCTATGTCAACCTAAAATAGATGTCCCAGATAGCTTTCATGTAACTTAAAGTCACCAATGAAGACTTACAAAATAAGTTGTAAAAATTTCATAATAATAGTAGTTCTTATCCAGTCTTTTTCATGGGGCTGAGTTAGAAGAAACAAAACCTTTGGTATAGTTAATAGAAGTCGAAAAAAAATCCCTGTATCGTATTGTTTTGAATATATTATACATACGTAGTAGCACACAACCATCAAAGCCAGTTAGGAATGTACTCATCTTTTCAGATCCACAACCATAATGACATCTTCTCTACTGTTTTCTCCACAACACTTATACTTTCTCTACCTTTGCGTAAGCCATACATTTTAAAAACTTCTAGAATACAGACTTGTTGTGAAATACTGGTTTTGTGCATACTTTTAAGCTTTTATCCACTGCCTTAGTAGGATATGGATGTTAATTAACATTCTTTTGAAGTCAAAACAATTTTCAGTATTATTTACTTTCTTTAGAAATTGCTGTTTATAGAAGCTGGGGGTATTACTTAAGTACTTACTTGTTTGGAGATAGAAATAGTTGATAAGTATTGTTAGAATCTTTATTTTCAGAAAGAAAACATTTTTGTTCATTAATCTAGATTGAGTCAGAATGGTCTGTGCCAACCCTTTATTTTTTCTGCATACTCAACCTTGTGTGAATTTTTGCCCAACACACAAATAGCTCTGCATGAAAAAAAAAAAAAAATCAGGTTTGAGTGTGAGCCATTATTTCCTAACTATGTGTGCTTTAACAGGAC
>NW_010223926.1:0-2190 GCF_000690775.1 Eurypyga helias
ATCCAGGAACACAACTCCCTAGCAGCCCGAGTAGAGAGATCTAACTCTTTCCTGGCTAAATCCAGCACATCATATCGATACGATTTTTAAACAAGATGCATTGACATGTAAAAGGAAACTCAGTAGCTGGCTGACAATCAAATGACTACATATTTGATATCTAAAGATAAGTGAGGTATCACTGTGAGGACTTGGTGGCTCCATCATAGTACAGAGATGAGTTTTGTTTTTAGCAGTGTTCTCGATCAGACAACGATGTTTGATATCATTACTGAATGAGCAGAAACATGAACTGTTCAGTGGAATCCAGTCTTGTAGAGAAGACTATGGCTTAAGCCCATGTCTTCACAGTGATCTGAACATCTTTGGAGAAAGGTGTCTTTATTCCTGACACCTTTCTCACATCCGGTACTGCTGTTTCAGGTGATAGGTTAAGCAACTTTTTAGGTCTTTTGAAACCTTTTTGCAGAACTGACTATTAACAGAGATAAGTATGGGTTGGGTTTGCCTTTTTTTTTTTTTTTTATACTACTATGATATTGAAATTATTACCATAACAAAGCTCACATAGGGAATCATAGAAATTACATCAGTAGCCATGCAGCTACTCAAGTACAACACATACCCCTCACCTAGGCTTTTTACAGAGATTTTTAAGCTATTTCCTTAAATGATTTTGCCACAGGAGCTGAAGAAACTGAGCAGTTCCCAGGCAGAACTGTTGGGTTTAGCCCCAGGCAAAGTTGGCAAAAGCATCAGATTGCTGCTGAAAATAATGTAGTTATGATACTATTCGTTGGTGCTTTTTTTGGCATAATGAAAGGACAGGTCTGTTGTTATTGCCCCTCTGGGAGGAGCTGTGGGAGAGGCGCTACTGCTTCAGAGGAGTTGGTAATTTCAGTCAGCAACATCAATTCTCTTATTTTCATCAGGCAGTCAACCTTCAACAAGGATGGCTTCCCATCCTTCCAAAGGCAGCTGAAGCACCAATACTACCTCTTTTGGGCTGGTTCCTTCTTTTCTCTCACACCTTTCTATCTCTTTCATAGTTTTTGCTTGTTTGTTTGTTTGTTTTGTCTTGTGGGTTTTGGGTTTGTGGGGTTTTGTTTGTTTGGTTGGTTGATTGTTTTTTTCTTTTACCTCTCTTTTCCCCAAGAGAAACATCCCAACATTACTTACTGACTGAGGAGGTAAAGTTCAATTTCCCCCACACTGTCGAGAGCTCTGGTGTTTGCTCTGGTTCTCATGCAGGGTCTTGTGCTGTAATTCCATGGAATAATTAAGTGTATTCCATCCAGGCTGGACTTCTGATTTTCCTTTTCTCTCTGTCAAGTTTCAACTACTTAAAATAGAAGTGTTTAATAAAGAAAAGAGTATGAATTTTGATGCTACCAACTGTTAAGCAATTTAAGTTGTAGCTGTACTAACCTTAGAATAAATGAACCTTGGTCTGGGAGCTGCATGATCAAATGCAGTTACAGAATAATTTAGACCAGTAGAATATTTCAATAATGAAATAAAAATTAATTCTGGGCACATTTAAAGCTCTCACTTGTCACTTGCTCCTGAGAGTCAGGTTCCATATGGATGTGTAAGTTCCTGAACAAACTTAGAATAAATTGTTCACCTTCATATCACTACCTGGGTTTGTCAGCTGATGATTCTCATCCCTAAAATATCTTGCAAGTATGACAGAATATGATAGTTTCCAGAAACTTGTACAGATAAGTAGCATATAAATATAAAGACAAAAGATAGTCTTTGCTGAGAGTAGCTTATAACCTTCTGGGTCAATGGCTCTTCTCTTCCTACACTGTTCTTATTACAAGACTATTTTTAAATGACTAATAACAGAGAAAGGGATCAGAGGTCACTGTAATGACCACTGTAGTATCTTTACAATTTTATGGCCCAAATGATTGAACAGGGGATTGTGTATTTGAAACCACATATTTTATTTGAAGACTAACTTGTGGTCAAGTGGAAACCCTGGATGAGTTACTCTATTGCACCATGTCTCAGCTATCAATAAACTGGGCATAATGACACTTAACATCTTTAAATATTAGAGCATGAAAAAACTTAAAGAGATTTTATAAATGTCATAGTATAAGTGAAATAATTTTACTGGTGAAAATACTTAAAATATTAATAATGTTATTACTTTCCAGTGCCTTTTTAAGTCCTATT
>NW_010223926.1:2247-2851 GCF_000690775.1 Eurypyga helias
TAATATTTCAGATCTTTAGGCAGCTGTGATAGTGGTCATTTCATTTTCCACTGGAACCCAAACGCTTAAACAATTAATTGCTCTTGTAATACATGCCTGGTGCCTTACAATTAGTACTGTGCTCCTTGATAGTTAGAACCACTGGCATTGGAGTGATAGGGTTCAAGAGCTCATTAACAGGGAATCCAGAACTGGAGTAGGTGGCTTATTCTTCTCATTCTTTCCTTGTTCTGGTGTTTAGCTCGCCTCACCCCCTGCTGAAATGGAAAGGGACATCTCATCTGCACCCAACATATTCCCCAGCCATGGTCTGGTTCCACCAGGCATCTTTCCTGCCTATTCTACATCCCGTGCTCTTACTTGCAATTTTTACTGCCCGAGCATGTTTTCCTGCTGCTTGTATAGCTGTACCCCAGATCTTTGTTTTCATCTTGGTGATTAAATATTATTTAAATACTTATGCTTAGCTTTGTTAAACAATGCATTTTCCTGTGTTATGGTAATGTTATATAGCAGCATTACAGTGTTATTAAATGCTTATATCTAATTTTTCTTAAATTGCTTTTGTATGCTTATGTTTGCTTTTAAGGCAAATATTAATTCT